>NC_064472.1:3298383-3598383 GCF_023343835.1 Lagopus muta | reverse complement strand
AGAACCAGATGCTGAATTTATTAGGCTGTTATATGCACGTGCATATATATGAATGCATATTGATACATACACCCACACATAAGTGCCTTTCTTGTGCACAATCTACATTCGTGACAAAGTAATGTTAAGCCTCAAACTCAAGCACTATGGGATGGTGAAGCCTTAGCTTTTCACACGCACGGTTCCATAGTCCTAGGATCACATAAGCATAATTGTCTGGCCAAATATTTCAGTCTTTCTGTGGAACAGTGCTTTATTCAATGTATAGCACTCACCTAATGAACAGCTATTTGGTAGTGTGATTTTCCTCTCCTTATTCAGTGTGTGACCCCATGTCTCATTTATTCCACATTTCTAAGCCTTGCTATGAATAGATGAATGTTTCATGAATGTTGATAATTTTATTTTTGCAGCACTGCTCTTGAGTTGAGGGGTATATTATTGTTCTCATTTGTAATAGGGAAGCTGAGCAGAGAGGGATTGAAGTTGAATGGATACAATTTGAGATGCTTAGTGCTCAATTTGAGGCTCTGGGAGAATGTACAGTCTAATATGCAAAGGCTCCTCAGTATATCTCTTCCAAGCCACGACCTCTGACTGCAATTCTGTCTCAGCCCTGAATATTTCTGCTTTCGGACTCATTCTGCTTTATTAAGTTGCAGGTTTTTAATCTAGACTCCTCTTCCAGACTCATTCATTCTGTAGCCCCTAATCTTTCAGACTCCTCTCACCAGTTCAGTCCTCTGCCTGAGTCTGATAGAGATCTTTTCCACAATTTCTGGGATCTTGTAGGTTTCTTGACTATTTCTCATTTTGCATGCAAGGACAAAGGTAGAAATTACCATAGCAGCTCCGACTATGAATGCAAGAAAATGTTTGTATCTGGAATGGCTGAGTACTGCCAACAGAGGCAGCAAACTGCCTGGAAATCATCTTGATCTTCTGAGAACTTCTTTGAAGATCTTTAAGGAACTCTTTGAGGAACTACCAGATGCTAACCAGCTGTGGTTAGGGAGAGCAGTGGGCGCTAACCCCTGCATAAGATGAACGGCCCAATCTTCTGACCTGACCTGCTGTCAAGTGGTTTTCCAATAGCCTGGAACTTAGATGAATGATATTGTGGAGAAGCATCCAAGGCTTCAGAAGTCCTTGGACTGATAATATTGCTAGATTTTTGGATTTTGTGAGTTTGTCAATCTTGGCTAAGTGCCTCCAATGGCTGTGATCAAGGCCATGAGGATGCAGGTGTTTTGCTCCTCAATCCTGCAAGTGAGATGGGAGGGCTTGAAGAAGGCTGGATAGTTTTTGTGTATTAACTACTCATTGTGCAGCAGGTACTGACAAAATGGATTAATTTTTTAATGACCATAGGATCCTCTTTGAGGTTAGAGAAACACTAAGAAGAGAAGAGTTTCACCTGAAAAGAAATAAAGCATCTTTTCCAACAGCCTAGCCAAATTGGTAAGGAGAACTTTAAACTAGAAGTGACAGGGGAAAAAGATGGTGACCCACAACCAAGTGAGGAAGTGATGAACCAGGCTGACAAGAAAAGTTTTCAGGATGATAATAGAAGGGAGTAGAAAGTCATGGAGCAATGCCTAAGAATTAGTGATGGACCAGCTGAGAGCTCACAAGTCAGTATTCACAAGCAGACTAATATGGACAGTGTGAGTGTTTGCTGTAGATCCCTTGATTAGAAAAAAGGAGAAGAGGTCTTTTTTAATTGCTGAGAAGAAGCCTATTGTTCACCTCAGTGTGACAGGAAAAAGAAAAGGAAAAAAAAGGACTGCAGCCTGCTTTGAAAAATCTTACTGAATCATGGGATACAGCCCTGGAGAAAAGTAAATTTGAGGAGAACTTGTTGATTTTCGATTACCTTCTCCAAATTCAAAAATGTTCCGCAACAGTGAGCATCAATTCAAGCAAAGGTAGCAGGAGACTTGCATGCATGAGCAAAGAGCTACTAACTAATGTCAGACATGGAAAGCAAGCAAAAAAAAGAGGAGAAAGGAGGAGCTGCTGGAGAAATATAGAGAATATATCTAAGCATGCAGAGGTGGGCTTATGAAAGCCAAAGCCTATCTGGAATTGAATCTGGTGGAAGCAGATGGACAACAGAATGTCCTGCAGGTACAGGAGCAGGAAAAAAAAAAAAAACACTAGGGAAAATATTGGCACAGTGCTGAATGGAGCAGAGACACCTGTGGCATGGAATAAAACAAAGCATTCAATGTCTTCTTCACCTTGAGCTTTCCTGATAAGTCTAGTCTTTCGAGACCCAAAGGTGATGAGACCTCTGAGGAAAGAAAACATATCTGTGCTATAGGAGGATCAGGTTAGGAATTATTTTAGTAGACCAGGCACAGAAAAATCCAGAGACATATGGAGAGAAATCATCCATGATCAGCATGATGGTGCTTTTCTCTTTGCCCAAAGAGATTTTGAAGCCTCCATCCTTGAAGATATTTAAAATCTAATTGGACGTGGTCCTGGTAACTGGCTGACTGTGCTTGAGAAGGGAATTGGATTAGATGAGCTCCAGAAATCTCTTCCAACATCAGCTCTTCTGTGATTTTATGAATCTTCATGTAATTTAATTCCCAGAATCCATATTTTCTCTGAGGCTCATGTACAAGATTTGAAAAAAAGAAATTATTTAAGAGCTACATTTGAAAAATGAGTGGCTGTCCTGAATATGTTGAAGTCCATTATTGCAGATACTGAGAAAGGTCTTCATAAATTAGTAAAGACACAACAAAAGATCCTCATCTTTGCTTCAGTCTCATGAAAGCAGAACTACTGGATCTTTATAAAACAGCCACTGCTAGGAGTTTACCAAAATCAACAAAAACCTCCTGATTTTTCTGTAAAAAATGCTGAGCTATTTTAGCTGACTTCTCGCTTAGTAAATTCATGTATTCATAGATGTATATGTACATATCCACATAGGCAAACTCATACAGATATTACATATAAATGGCCAGGCATACATTCAGATGTATACACAGGAAGATATAATATGTAACATTTTAAAAATAGTGGTTTAAATATGACACATTTACATTAAAAAAAAAAAAAAAAAAAAAAAAGGTAATAAGAATTAAAGTCATAAGAGAGTGTGAGGAAGATTGCTAAGGTAGAAATTTAACAGCCCTGTTTGCATAGCTTTTATTTTTTTCTGTAGTCCTCTGTATATTTCTAAGTTAATTCATTTCATGTTGTAATCTACATACGCCATCAGAATTGGTTGACAAACAAAAGTATGGCAAAGAGTTTCTTTTCTTTTTTTTTAAACTCCTATCTCTTTGATGAGTTGTAAAGTACAATTTTATAAGAGGATTCCTAAAAAATGAGTAAAAGTCTGATGTGCGTTAAAGAGGGAATGACATGCTGAGGCCATTATTGGTGCCTTTACTCACATGAAGCCCACATTCAGTCGAGTCACTACAGAAGTACGTAACCACGTGCAGAGAACAAACTATACAGAGAATGACAAATAGATGATCCCAATGAAAAGAGATAAGAAACATGTCTGTTTTTAAACATGTACAGGTGGGGGTATATCTTTACAAAATAATATGTAACAATGTGGAATTACCGTGTTGGTTTGCCATTGTTATAGACATCACTGATGATAACCCTTCAGGCAGAAGTATTAGAAATTACCAGAAATTTTGATTTCTTGAGCATCAAACCCACATTAGATCTTGAAATCAGACACTTACAGGGAAATGTGAAAATATACTGGAGTGGCAAGGACTGTCACCAAGTACACAATTCCAGATATTCTGCACTCAGATTACTTCCTAAATGTTCATCCAAATTTTGCTTTCTTCCCCAGGAATTGTAGGCCCCCACTTAAAAGCAGACCAGACTTCACTTCACAGTAAAATGGAAAGTTCTGCCTGTAATGTGATGACCAGAAGGAAACCAGCAACTGTAGAGAGTGTTACAATGCCGACTCCAGTATTATCTCTCCTACCTTCATCATCAGCAACATCTGAAGCAGGTAAAGTGGCTTCTCTCCACCCCTTCTACAACTACTCCACCCTCTTTCTACTGGCACTGCATTGAAAAATATGGTTTTTTTACTGTTTTCCCTGATTTAAGTAGTTGTTGCAAATGCGCAAATCCAATGTGATAATCAGGCAGTAATTCTTCTTAACACTTTCTTACCATGATCATATCTTGGCATATCAAATATATTTTATTCACATAACACTACTTGTGCAATAATGAGGATTCAACAAGAGCACTTATGGTCTAGCAGGGGACTCTGAAGTAAGGCTCCTGGGTTTCTTTCTCAGCCCTGTTGTTCATTTATTTGAATGTTCCCATCCGTGTAGCACGAATACCTAGTGAATAGCTAAGGAGCAGCTGAGATTTCTTCAGCATACTTCAGTGATTTTAGCATAATATTCTGTCTTGAAAATGTGAAGTTGTTTAGGGCAATGAACAGTGATTTAAAGCACATAGGAATAAATAAGCCAGAGTAACATGTTTTTCAATCAATTTATACTTTGTGCTTCTGTTTGGAATCACATTGGAAGGTGATACAGCTTAATACTGTCAGAAGTTGAGCCAAGTCATTCCATCATCATCATGCTTGAGCACAGATAGATAAGTTGATCTTGAATTATGTCATAGTGAATGGGGAACCCGCCATACTGAATCCTACGTGCAGCCATTAAGAATTTCTTAGTCTCGTCAAATATCTGAATCCACATGAACAAACATTATATTTGTATCCCTCAGTTATGGAATGATAACATACTTAATTATTCATTTGAAATTGCTGTTTCAGTGCTCTCCTTTTGTTTTCCTCTGGTTTCCTGAATAAAGAGTGAAAACAAAGGACCCATGTTGTAAAGTGGCTTCTAAAAGGATAAAATTCTACATAAGAAAACCAGGAGTCTTTGTTTAGCTTTTAATACTTTCCTATACATAAACTAAGGACAGATTTTTAATGCAACAGAGAATGAAAGTACACAAATATTTTATGATCACTTTCAAGGTGAAAATGTATGCTAGACTTGAAATAGTTCATTCTCTCGATTTTCAGAGGACTAATTAAATTGTTGGTTTATCTGTAGCCCAGATGTTGAAATTTAGAGAAAACTGAAAGAAACTGTGTTAATGGGAAAACAGGACAGTGCTTTGGGCTTCCTGTAACTAATGGGGAGCTCCTTGAAAATCTCTTCATTCAAACCAAGTTGAAAACTGAGCCCAGCTGTTGAGCAGTTTTCTCTGTGCTGTGTTCTTGCAAGCAGCCCCAGGCAAATCTGAAAGGATAGAGTAGAGAATGACAGGCAGTAAGATTGATCCCTAGTGTCACAAACACACCAAAGCCATTCAGAATAAAGTTTGAGAAGCAGTGAAGAACTTCCAAAGCATCTGAAACACCTTGCCTCACTTCTGTGTTCTGTACCATTTTGCTAGAATGGGTTCTTCAGACCCCTGTAAGCTTCCTTGGGAGCATATGTTTTTGGTAGAGACTTTTCTTATTGCTTTGAAAGCTGTTACATGTGTAATATCAACCCTGTTCAACTTCCCAGCTTGGCCTGCAATCACGTTAATTTATCTGTGGGACAAAGGCATCTGCTCCCAATAGCAAATACAGGACCTCCGTTTTCCTTATTTTAAATGTGTAAAGCTGTATTTTTTAAGACTAACACCAATTCTTTCTACCTTGAGGTAGCTTGGCAAGGTGTTTTTTTTTTTTTTTTTTTTTTTTTAATATGGTAAGGAAGGGATGAAGGAGAAGTACAAAAGCTTTATTGGGTAGAAATAAGCAGCAGCTATGTGCACCAGTAGTGCGTAATTTTCCAGTTTGTTTTCATAATCAGCACTTGACAAAGAGAACTGAAGTGCGCATGTCTCTAATAGCATGGGGCAAGTTTTAGACAGCAGCTTCCAGAAAGCAGAACAGAAATACAGGTGCTTGTCTGAATTTTCTGTGTTTTGGGAAGCCAAACTGCTTCCTTCTCCCATTGCTGTCTAATGATGTTTCAGAAATAAGGATCCCCCATAATAGGTCCTCCATACAGACAAATAGAAGAATCTCCTGACAGCCTTTTTCTGATGTCCAAGTTCTGTCTTCTGTTCAGCTCTGATTGCTTTTATTCCACAGTACTGGATTTTCCAGTTATGTCCTCCTTCTCTCTGTTGTTGCAAGCCTCCAGGCAGGTTCTGTGGTGGGAAAAGTATCTCTTCCAACACCTCTTTGCTGTGTGGAATTCAAGCTGTCACTGCTTGTAGCTGTGTCTGGAGGAAATATCCTGATTACAGTAAGCAGATTGATGTCCTCAAGTGTGAACAGTCACAATATAAGGAAAGATTCATTTAGCAATATTGCATTGCATCAGCTATTTCCAGTCTCTGTTCACTTTGGTCAGGACTGTGCCAACTAGCTTCAGGCCTTCATAGAGGCAACATACAGCTTTACAGCCTGGCAAGGTGTGGATAGAATACTTTGTCCAGGAAGCAAAGTCTCCTCTCTTTATTGCTCTCCTTCCTGTACTGCTCTCTGTCCTGTAGTCTCCTCCATCAACTGGAGGTTGCCATCATGTTGTGTCATCTCTTAGAAGCATCCCATCTTCCTGTGCCTGTGTACAAACATATTGTTAGCCTGGCCAACTTCCTCCTCATCTCTTTTGAGATAGTGATAGGGGAAATTCTTCCAACCAGAGCAAAGTTTCCATATGCAAATAGTAAAGTATGTGCAAGAATGGAACAACAAATCTTGAAAACAGAGCAGACAAATTTGAATCCAGGGTTGAGAAAGATCTGTCTGAATAAAATGGAAAAGCTTAGTACTTACCTTTGGTTTTCAGCAAAGCAGTATATCACATGGCAATATAGCAAAATATATTCTATCAGAATTGCTGACCACGAGCTTCTAGATGAGTTGATAACACCTGATGGCTCTTGCTTCAATAGTGGTTTATTTTGTCAGATCTCTGATATTTTGTCATAAGCACACCTCATCAGATCTTCCCCCTGCAGACCCATCAGACTCTTTTCCACATAGTCACCCTTCTTCTAATTTAAAATCAGATGCTCCTGAATCTCAATAGCCAATATAATATTGGTTTTCTTAATACATCCTTTAAAAGCCTGATTTAGAGGGATATTATTTATTCAAGACATGCATTCTGACTATTGGCAGACTACATAACACAACTCTTGCAAGTTCAGAGGCTTGCTAGAGAGAAAAGCAAAAGCGTTAGTAATTACTAATAAACTTCCTGAGAAAATCATAAAGGCTACAAAGCACCAAATGCACTTACAAGGAAAAAAAAAAAAATAGGAAAATAAAAAAATAAGACAGTAACCTAGCATAGAACAACTTTATTTATCTATCTATGTATCTATGTATGTATTTATCTATCTATCTCTTTATTTATTTACTTATTTCAAGAGAAATTGAGTTTCAGTCCAAATTGAAAGGGTCTGTCAGTCTATAAATTTTTAGGAGAGCAAGGAAGTATCTACACAATAAAGGAAGGCACTGGGTCGTCAGCTCTCAGATTTACACCTACGTGTAGATATTTACCCATACATGTTAGTGTATCAACTGAATTTGGAGAACTAGACACACTGAGTACTGCACTCAGTTTCTGCCTACACTAGTGGATCTCTCTTGAGATCCACTTAGGTCTTTAAGCCTCAGTGTCCTCTTCTTCTTGAGTACTCAAGATAATCATCAGAGAGCTGGTATGACCATCAGAATACATGTGCATATTATATTATTTAGTACCAGCAATAAGGAGGATGTCATGTCAAATGGCAGTAAACTCCTATTTTGAAAATGGCAAATAGATATCATTGATTTCAATGGGCTGCAGAAATAACAGATACTGATAGATCTCAGTAAAGACATAAAATTGTGCAGATTTTTCTTTTCAAATTCTTTCCTGTCCTTTGGCTTGCTGTCTTTCCAATTAAAGTTGAGACCAGTGCCAAATCTACTAACTTTACTGCTGGCCTTGCAATTTTTTTTTAATTTTTTTCTTTCTTTTAATTTTTGCTAAAATTCTCATCTGCAAAATTTATGTCATTAACTTTCTGGGAAAAAAAAAAATGCATCTTGAACATGGGAGTTTTCAAAAAGTCTCACAAATGACTCATGACAATGGTGATGCATGGCAACATGGCAATAGTGATAAAAGGCAAAATGTGGACAGCAAATGGTGTGCAAAGTGTTTGACTTATTCAATATTCTAATCTGAAGCTTCTAGCAGGATTTTGGAGGAACTCAAAGGAGCTGAATGCTTAGGATTGAAAATACTGGGACTTTGTATGTCAGTCATGAGTGAAGCCCCTGAGAGTTATGGTTTTGTGTGACCAGAATCTAACTTTTTTGATCAGGTGACTGAGAAAGAGCTCTCTGCCAGCTGCCTTTAGGGTTCTTACATCCACACTTTTTAGGGGTGACCTACTTGAGAGAAATTCTGTGCAATTAATCAGATTCCCCTTAGTAATTTGGACATTTCTTTTCCTTTCTCTTTTTTTCTCTGGTACCAAAGTGACTGCATTCCTCTATTCTTTTGTCCTCTGTGAATCACAAACTGTAAATGGGTTTTATTTTTCTTTTTGGTGCGGGGAGTGGGTTACATATGGAAAATGTATTTTGTTTTGTAATTAATGAAAACCAGACTTTGGGAAGTTGGCCATCCAGGTCCTTATTTATAAGAGAGCATATGTCTGTGTTTTGTTTATGACTCATTCCTACTTCTTGCATTGTAACTTGCGTTTGTTTATGCAAGCTCTTTGCTGAATCCAAGCAACATGGTAGTGTAAGAGCCAATATTTTTGTTGTCCAAGAGGGGAGGACAGTAAGTAAGGCTCATATGCCAAATCTGTCATAGTGAGCAAGGGAAGATTCTGCCACTTGATGGCTCCTGATTATCTACAGAGTTGCTACACCAGCAACTTTATTTTAAACTGCTGCTAGAAGATTATGTTGTTAACCACAAAGAGAGTGATAACCCTCAAAAGAACCTTTCTTGAAATCTTGGCTGCTCTAGAAACTTCAAGTATTTCAAAGCCAAATGACTGCTTGACAGTCAGGTGTAAATTAAGTTTGCAAGTAGACATGAGCTGAGGTTAATTTAGTGGGATGTTTTAATCTTTACTGGAAAGAAATCATGAACTCTGTCATTTCTCTTCCAGTAGTGCAGAATTGATGTGTTAGGAGTGAAATGGAGAGCCAATTATTGTAATAGCAGAATTAATACATTCTGTCTTGCTCAAAAAGAGGTAGTTACTTGTAATCTACATGGAAATCTTGAACTCTGAACAGACACCATGTTCATTAACGGACAATGAAATAATTTAGGAAAAACAAGCAAGATCTTATGTCCTAAGTAAAGGCCAAGAAGCCAACAAATGCTGGACTCTCTTCCAGCTCTGACAATGACTCATGATGTGACCTTGGCAAGAGACTTAACTGCTTTGGACTTCATTCAGATCTAAAGTAAGTGATCAGAACCAGAAAGGAGCAAGCTTGCTTCAGGGGCCATTAAAGTCAATTAGATGACAGTGTAGTTTCAGCTAGTTTCTGCAGAGATGATAGTAAAGAAATCCAGGCAGAATTAATGAATTTAACACAAGTGGAGTAAGCCACTGAACTTGCCTATGCCCAGTAGTTTCAGTAACAAACTTTTTTAATACTATCTGATGTGCAAGAATTAAAGACCAGGATGAAGGTATCAGGAGCATATGTTTGGTGTATATTAAGTTCAGTAGTTATGGTGGACTGATGTAACACTTGTATTAAGCAGCCCCTTTTTTCCCTTCTTTCCCTTTTTTCCTCACTAGAGAAGGAGACTGAATCAAACTCACAGTATAACACTGCTGTAGAAAAGTTTTGCTGCTTTAGAAGTGAAGAGAGAGATCTCTGAGCACAGCTTAAACTTAGGTTATCATCTGGAACAGTAGAAGGGGAGCTAATAGCAATTCTTCTGGGATGACACTAAATTATCCATATTATTCTTATATTGCTTTTCTATGCAGAGTCATTTCACACATCTTCTACTTCTTCAATAGTCATATTCACCCTATAAGTCTTGAAAGCTCCCCTTCTTCATAATAATGAAGGCAGGATTTCCATTCACTTGCTTGATCTATTCCTGTTTCTGTCCTTGTCTCCTAACAGCCAGTCCACTGCTGAAAAAAAGGTTCAAGCGCCGTGAAATTGAAGCAATCCAGTGTGAGGTGCGCAAGATGTGTAACTACACCAAGATCCTGTCCACAAAGAAGAACCTGGATCACGTAAACAAGATCTTGAAAGCCAAGCGGCTGCAGAGACAATCAAAAACAGGCAATAACTTTGTCAAGAAGCGGAGGGGCCGTCCACGTAAGCAACCTCTCTCCTTTGATGAAGATTCCAGAGACCAAATGCCCGTTCTGGAGAAATGCGTTGACCTTCCCAGCAAAAGAGGTCAGAGGCCAACACTGAATCCATTGCTGTTGGAGCAAGCAGCCACTCAAGACACAATCATGGCCACCATTGAGGCTGTCATACACATGGCTCGAGAAACACCACCACCACCTCCTCCTCTTCCTCCTCCGCCACTGCCGCCCCCTCTCCCTCTGCCCCGGACACCCCGGCTTGGGAAAAGGAAGAGCAAATCACCGCAAGAGGAGGAGGATGACATGAAAGTGAAGCGGCACCGGAAAGGCAGAGGAAGTGAAAGCGAAGGCCTTCCCTAAGGCCAGCACACCCTGTTGGACATCAAGTGCTGATAGCAGGGTACGTCAGGACTGACAGACTGGAGGAATACAGTCTGCTTTGCCCCCAAGGCAGCACTGGACTTGTCACTTGGGTGGCCAAAACTTATTATGGAGAGATGGGGATCACATCTTCCTCTTCATCACTTCGGCCCCAGTCCCCCAGGAAAGAGGGGGGAAAGGGTGAGGAGATGGAAAGGTGGGGATAAGGGGGGTGGGGGGGATTTCTAAGTTGGGGATATTGTCTACTTTGCAGTTTCCAAAACTAATCAACATCTCAGCATTGCTGTGCTCACACCATACCCGGAGGCGGGAGGTCATCCTTGCAGAGAGCTGAGCATTGTCACTAGGGCTGAATGCTCAACTCAGATTCTGTTTGGTGGGCCAGGTGAAACTAAGAATAACCATACCATAGTAGAAATCACTGTTAAAAAAAATAAATAAATAAAAAGAAAGAAAAAGGAAAAAAAAAAGGAAAAAAAAGAAAAAAAAGGCAAGAAAAAAAATAGTGTAATTTTCTCAACTGTGATCTTGGTTATAATATGTTTGAATTTTTTTTTTTTCAGTTTTATATACTACCAGGTTTTGGGGTAACATAACCCCAAATGCCTGACTCCTGCTAGAACTATATATATTTTTTTTCTCATTTACTTGCCTAGTTACAACTAGCTGCAATATAGGCAATAGAAAAGTAGAGCCTTACACGCGCACACACTCATTCCGAGTGCTATCCCAAGGAACAACAGAATATCACAGCATTTCTAATAAGGTGTACATGGATATTCAGTTATGATAGCACATTTCTATGAAGCAACTTGGCATTTCCAATGGCATGTGAAAAAGGGGTCATCCATCAACCAAGTTGTTTTGATGCTCGGTACATATGAGTAGAGAACAGCAAGACACTTCTGGGGAATAGAGTTATAGTAAACATGGACAAAATCACCAAAAAAAATAAAAATAAAAATAAAAAGATAAAAAAGAGAAAAGAAAAAAAAGTAGAACAGAAAAAAATAGAGTAAGAAAACAGGGCCCAAAACTACCAGTTTTTACCACCTGCAGTTCCCAGGGAAAATGATGGGAAACCCAGGCTCCAAATTATTTGCATTGGGTAGCAATGCCTTGATATGTACTTTTAAAGAAAATAGATAAAGTAGATTGTTTTAAAAAATAGAGAACAAAACCCTATGGAAAGTAGGTTATTTCTTGGCAATTATTTCTTAAAAAAGAAAAGGAATAAGTGTTCTTACCTGAAAATAAAAATAAAAATGTTCAAAGGGTATCACCACTGCAATTGTATTAATGCCACTTTGGACATGTTCTCCAAGTTGTGGTTGCCTTAATAAACTAAAAAAAAAATTTTTTTTTTTTTTTTGTACATAATGTAATTATAAAGCTCTCAGTCTGCATGGATGCAAACTGTGTGTGACAAATCGTCTCTTTAAATGGTCAGTTCAAATTGTACATTTCTCATTCGACTTGTACGTTAACCATTGATCTAACTTGGGTAAAATACCTAAGCTCCATTTCCACAGCCCAATTAAAATGTTTAACTCAAAGACTGAACGTGAAGCTGTTCCATTGCAGTAAAAATAGTTCTGTTTTTTTTTTTTTTGTTTGTTTGTTTGTTTGCTTGTTTGTTTTTTAACAAAAAAAAAAAAAGAAAAAAAAAAAGCAGTCAGTTGTTAAAATTTGAAATTTGTACTTTCAATTGGTTTCTTTTTAAAGTCCTTCAGTACACCCAACACCTGGCATGGCAAGATGGATATTAAAATGGGAGGGGGGGAGGGAAAATTCCAACAAGGGAGTGGGGATTGGAATTATTTAATGATTCACAAGCCAACTGTTATTCACTTTTTTGAGAAATCCTTAATTGGCATATTGCCAAGGAAACTTCAAATAGCACGACATTAAAAAAATAATAAAAATAAAAATAAAAGACAACAAACAAGTCCCCACCAAAATAATAATAATAATTACTTTCTATTCTGTTATTTATTTACAAAAATCATATCAAGACTATAGTGTTAAAGGGACACTGTAAACATATAACTCATTATTTTTAGAGACTGATTTTTCTTCTGTGATAGCACCTTAGCTTATTAAAACTGAATGCATTTGGTGTTTGGACTGGGGCTGGGGGGCTGGGAGAGGGTTTTTGTTGTTTTTTTTTTTGAGGCTGGAACAATTCTTGAGATCCTTTCTCCTTACGACTGATAAGATGGATCACAGAAGTTTGTTTCCTATTTGTTTTGCAGCATTCATCATGCTCATTCGTGCTTTTTGTTTTCCAATTAATGCAGCTTAGAAATAAACTGACCGGTTGCTCCTTCTGTTACAACCAACTTTGCTTTTCAATTCTCTTGAATCAGCACAGTGTTACTGACTGAAAATGTAGGCCTGAAGAAAAAATGCTTATGCCTCTTCCAGCTCTTCCCTTCTGCCTTAAAAAGCATCAGACTGAGGTTTAGTTGATTCAGAAACTTTTTTTAACGTCTTTCCCTCGGGCCTGAAAGTAGTTGATGGTGTCTCTTAAAAAAGAAAATGTGTTTGGTATTACAGGTAGCCTATAACCTGAAACTAAGCCATCTATCCTTAGTTTCATTGTCAGTGATTGTTAGCATTGAAGGACATTTCAACATGTAGCAAGTAGAGCAAAGATCTGAAAGAACCAAATTCTGTCGTTGAATGCCTCATGTGGTTTCAAGATGCATCAAACCTTACAGGGTGACAATAAGGACTGGATTTGGGCTGACTCTGGGCATAACCCCACCATTGGGGATTACTGAATAATGTGGGGTCCTCAGCAACAGATCCAGTACCGTCAGGGCACTGCTGGAGGAAGATGGTCTTAAAGGTCTTTTCCAACCTGAATGATAACATGATTCTATGAAAACGCTATTAACCTTACAAATACTACTATCCAAGATGCTGCTAGAGGCAAAACACTTAAGGAGAGCATCTACTTGTGGAAAGAACTACCCCATATTCTCTTCACTGAGCACTTCAAGTAAGGCAGAAAAAAAAATTGTAAAGGCACTTTTGGTCCTAAAAATAACAAAGGCTAAGGGTACAAGACTTGGTAGCCGCAAGCTATACATACAAGATGTATTGTAGCCCAGATGCCCAAAATTTATTATTCCCAGAGAGGATGTTTTGGGAGAGCACAGTGCCACAATACAGTCTTGACTGTTCATTCAAATAACAGTCCTGTGCAGCCAGGCCTGGCTGGCAGCAAGATTAGTTTGTTAATTTGTATGAAAGCAGGCTGGAAATACTGTTAGATGGCACTCATAATTTGTGTTCTGCATGTTGCATAGTCTACAAATATGATAAGCAAGTTGCTGACAGAATAATATCATAAGGCGATGTACTACATGCAGATCATAAAGGATTTAGTTTTAGGGCTTAAGGCTAAAATCCCACTCCTGCAGTTTATTACCCAACGATATTCCAGTAATGAGCTTTCTGATTTTTTCTTCCCTTACAACTAGGAAGTTTTACTAAGGAACTCTCTAAATTTTCTCTGCACATTTCCAAGGAGTGTATGAAACTATGGTGAAAGCCCTTTTGCTTGTTAAGATCCAAAAGAGCCTTTCAAAGACCTCCATCATGTCACAGATTAACACATTTTAGCATGCTTAAATAAAAACACACAAAAAAATAACATGGCTGTCAGCTATGTGAAATGGTGCCATGAATTTGCATCCTCTCTGTGGGCCCTATATTTATCAACCAGTGTAAAGCCAAGAAAAAGGACAAAAGAGAGAAAGAAATAAATGATCACTTGTGTCTCCAAGAGCTTTGTACTGACAATTTGTTGAGCCCTTCACTATTAAATTTCTGTGAAGCACCATGCATGTTTTTGGGTAACTGCCAAAAAAAAAAGAAAAAAAAGAAAAAAATTAAGCATGTGACAACAGCTACTCAGGTGTCATCATATAGCATAGCCCATGCCTTTTCACTGGACATCAATTCTTTAGACCATCCATGTAGATTGATTTGATTTGTGTTCTTACATTTTTTGGTAGCATCTGGTCCAACAAGGTGCTGATTCATTACTAGGGCTTCTGAGCACTACAACAATATGACAAGTATTCAACCTTCCATACACAAAAATTTACCCAACACTTATTTTCACAGGCCCAGATTCAGGACTGCACTTAAACAGTGCATTTTAATAGTATCCTGAAGGAAAAATAATAATAATAATAATAGAGATAGAAAAAAGGAAAATACAAACAGGATGGTTTTCTGAATTGAGAGAACGAACATCATGCCTTTGCAATGCCTCTTCCTTCTACATCATCCAAAAACTGGGGTGCAGCAGTTCTGAGAAAATTAGAAGCACATCTTAACAAAGGACATGTATTTGAGATCTCCTTAAGATGCCTGCCTAGGCTGTATAAAACACTACATAGAAAAAAAATAGAAAAAAAAAAAAGAAAAAGAAAAAAACTGTAAAAACATAAAAAGAGCTGCCAATTGGACAACATGGGGGAGCTATTCAATCCCATGTTGGTTTGTTTTACTTTTCTTTTTCTTTATTTTTTTAAGCTATTTCTTAAATAATAAATGCACATGAAGTGTTAAATATGTATATACTGTATTTCAAAAAAAAAATTAAAAAAAAAATCAAACGAATGGGGCACAAGATTGTTCTATAAGTCGTGCTGGCTAATTTTTAGTTTGTATTCATAAGTGGTTTTTAAAAGCCTTTTTTAAAGTGTAATTTGCATGTTCTACTTTGATTGTATGTAAACATATTTTAGAGCAAAAAAATGTATTTGTATTTTATTGAATATAGAGGCAAGACAAAAAAAAACTTGTACATTGTTTGAAATGTTCTTTTTGTAACAGTTTTTATTCATGAAGCATTTTTGTACATTTAAAAATGGATATGGACTTGATGTTCTTTGAGGCTTAGATACATCTGGCATGCTTTAATGTCATGCTCCTTCATGATCTTAGATGTTGGTTTTTAAACATTTTTTTCTAAAACAAAGCTCAGTCTTTTCGCTACCAAATCAGGTTAGCACAGTATAGAGCACTTAACTAAAAAAAAAAGGAAAAAAAAAAGTTAATCCTATTCATATGTTATTCATTGTGTGAAATTAAAGGAATTCAATTCAGTCTAACATGAGTTGTGAATTCTTTTGTCTTATTTTCCATCTGTTTCTCATCACTAAGGAGTTTAATAGCTTTTGGAATACTAATACCATGCATTCACAGGCCCTCTTTATGGTAATGGAGAAAAACATGCTTTGGTTCTGTTCTTTTTTCTCTTTTTTTTTTTTTTTTTTCTCTCTGTTCCAGAATACTCTGAAAAGTTAAAAATGGTCAGTGCCACAGGTCCCAAGGTGGCAAAATGGTCCTTCACACTTTGAGGCTGTCTATGTCACCACATGAGGAGAAAGATCAGTGATCTAAGTGGTGTCTATACCAGCATAGAGATACTTGTCACACGGGTGGGATTTCCACTCTTGCAGCAGATGGATTGTTGTCTGCTAATCCCTATGGGGTTAGGAATCTCAGGGATTTTTCCTGATTGCTCATGAAAAAGAAATCCCATTCCCTTAAGCAGGCAGCAATGCTCAGGCAGGATAGGTGAATGTGTCCTCTCATGTTCTGCCCTTCAGGAGCTTCTTGGGATGGGTCACCTTGGGTTTCCCCCCAGGGTTACATCCAGCTTACTGATTCTGGTGCAGAGCTGTTCCAAAGATCTCATTTTGATGTTTGTTTGTTTGTTTGTTTGTTTGTTTCTCTTCTCTGTCTCTTTAACACATGCACAGGCTCAGCATTTGAGGACAATTTGTAAAAGTGCTGATAGTTTTGCTCACTGCTTGTGTCAGACTCTGTAATGCGTAAGCCACTGGTCTCTGTCTGCAACCATTTTTTTTGTAAAAGGCCTGTGGTAAGACTTCCTCAGAAGCATCTGTGAACTGTCAGGTTTTGTGCTTGCAGCTGCAGTATCTGAGGACTGATCTTCCCTCCTTGCCAGCTCTTTTCTGAGGTTTACCTCCTACTGCCAGTGAGCATTTCTGTATTTTCATGGTGTCACCTTGCAAAGATGATGGAGAAGACAGGGAGAGCATCTGTTTGGAGAGGGAGTTGGGGATGTTGGTTTTCTGTAGAGTGGATAAGGGACTATGTGAGTTTTCCATGCTTTCTCGCCTCTAATCTCTTTTTTTCACCAGATCACTCATACCATGACCTGTATCAGATAGCCACACTCTTCTCTGGTCTCTTCCTGGGCTGGGAAGAGTCATTGTTCAGCAGTCCTGTTGGTTCTACAAAATACATTCAGGCTCTTTTTAGGATCTCTCTGTCTATTTCATCCTTGATAACTACTCCAGCATTATTTCCTCGAATTTACTCTGAGAAAAATTTCTGAAAATCTCAGAAAAATTTCTCAGGAAAAAAAAAAAGAAGAAGCTTAGGAAAATCACAAGCTCTGCTATATTATTGCCTTTTTTCAGGTAGATTTTATTAACTAGGTATAATTCTCATGGCTTGTTTTGTTGGAGTTCAGTGCTTTCCACATTTACTTTCAATATTTCCAAATTTACTTACAAGAATACTTTCATTATTAATCTCTACCTGAAATAATCAAAAGTAGCAAAAACTCAGACTGTGTTAGAAATAATTTTGCTGATTATCTTCCTTTTTTTTTTTTTTTTTCCTGAGCACTCTTTACTCACAGAAATAAAAAACTCTGTTCAAACCAACTTTTGTCATTCTCCATATTACTGAAGTTAGAAATCAGAGGATTTCTTACAGTGGATAAGGAGGTGAATAGCATCTCCAAGATCTAAGTATGATCCTAATTCAACCTTCACAGTGCAGGTTCATGTCCCCCAGGACAAAGCTGCTGGTGACTCACCCTTAGCTATCAGAGGCAAACCCTGATCTCTGCCATGCTTCTGTTTCCCATCATACTCCACAGTTATCTGCTGAACTTATTATGTGTAAAGAAAAGTTTCATTGGTGGAGATCCCTGCATTTTGTGCAACAGCAGCATTCCTTGCTATTTTATAACACAAAGCATGCACTTAACTTGAGAACAATTCTTCTCTTACCAAATGGGAGAATTTTCCAGGGACTTCGAGGAGGCTAATGATGGGAAAGAGAAATTCAGCACATATCATCCTACATGTTCTAGAAAGCAAAGGGAAGCATAGATGTCACCATAAAAAATAAAATAAAAAAAAAAATAAAAAGTTTGGCCTTTTATGAGTAATTAATGAAACACATCTTTACTGCACTAACACAGAGATTTCAGAGCTAAAACAAAGTACAGAATTCATAGTGGAGTATCAAGCATATTTGACTGTGACCTGTAGGAACAACTGGCAGGAAAACAGGAGCTGTAAGAGAATTTGAAGAGAACATTAGTGCCATTGTAAGTCATTTCATTAAGACAATTAACTTTCTCTGTAACATGGAGCAGGACCACTGGTTCACATTCTCAGCTTATTCAGATCAGAACTATCCATTTCAAACATATTAAAGTAGTTTGCAGGAAAAAAAGATCTGTTTTCATTTTCCTAATGGAAACTATTCATCCTGAAGTGGCTTTGGAGTGCCTCTAGTAATATGATGTAATATAAACTACTGTTGTTTGTTGCCTGTAAGAAATATCATACTGAGAAAACACTAAAATCAAATGTTTGGAAAAGTGGTTCAGCAACATTAGTTGTTAGATCACTATAGTTTTATAAGAGCTGTGGTAGAAAGAGGAGAAAAGAAGTGGAAAGTCTTTGGGAAAAGAATGAGACATGTTTTTTTATGCACTGGAATGATAGCTAAGCATTGGTAGCTACTGCTTCTCAGGACCCACTGTACTTCAGAAAACTGTTAAAAAAAAATTCTTCAGGTTCTGAGCATCTTGGAGGACATAAACCCTGCATGAATCAAGCATGTAGGAAGCACAGCACTTCTTCTGCAGTGCTGGAAATGGATGCGGTTTGTTTGGCATCTATTTGCCTGAAGGTGTTTATCCCACTCTGGATTCTCTCAGACAGTGATGCAAAGCACAGAACCAAGGACCCCATCATCTCTTCATTCTTTTCCAGGTGATCTGCTCAAAAAGAAGGGAAAAAATAATAATGATTAAAAACAAAAAAAAAAAAAAAAAAAATCACAGGTCTGGTTGGCCTTGTTTATCCTTGAAAATACTCAAAAATTTATTTCTCCATTCTACTCCCACACATATTTTTATCTGGCAGTTCCCAAATGTCCCTACAGATGTTATCGGTAAATGAAGCTCCAATTAAATCAACTGAAGTTTTGTCATTGACTCAAAGGAAACAAAATCCCCAGCAGCACCTCTCTGGTTTAGATTGCCACAATATTAGTTTTGACCACAAATACCTCCTGATGTCTTCTCACACTCAAAGAAGAAGTATTCCAAGCAGAAAATCAATTAAAATAGAACAAATTATGAAAGCTTCTGCAAGGTAAAGGCAAGGGGGAGAGCACATGAAGAGCATCTGTGGGTGCGCAATGAGACAAGGGATGAAAAGTGATTGCTGAACGAAGCAAATGATGGTTGGCAGTTAAAATAACGATAATGGCAGGGAAGGGCACTGTTTGTTTTTCTGGAAGACAGGGAAAAAAAAAAAAAGGAAACAAAAAGAAAAAGCAGCACACTTGCAGGGAAAAGAGTGAGCTCAGAGATGCAATAGGACATTCGCTGATGTGAGGGAGAGGAAGAGGCTAAGACTGATTGTTTACTTGTACTTCATTGCTGCTATTTAAGATGGTGCAGGACTTACTAATTACACTCATTAAATAGCTACCATCAGGATATGCTTCGTGGCCAGTAGTCCTTAATTATTTTTTTTTTAAATTGTGGATAAATGGACTTTTATTAAAAGAGTTAAAACTTGCTTTACTTGTGTGACATTTGAAAGTTTCCCAAAATCCTTGCCAAGAATTACCAAGTGAAAACAAAGATCTGAATTTAAAGTTGGTTTTATAACATCTAGGTGCTGTTGATCCCATGACTTCCTGTGGGCAATTTATGCTGATTCAAAATCTAGCGCAAGTATCTGAACGTCAAAAGTTTTCACCTGCAGTGAGTCCCAGCAGCTTAATTTTCATGGGGACTCAAGGTGCTCTGTGCCCAAGAGCAAAAAGATGTGCAATCCCACCAGTTAGAGGTGGCAAGTGAAGAACTGAGAAAACGTTGCCCAAATCATCCAAGATGTCCCATGCTTCTGGCTGCTTCCATTTTGATGTAGTACATGTAATTCTGTGTTAAGTATTTAAACAAACAAACAAAAAAAAAAAAACCAACAAAAAAAAAAAAACCACTCATGTAGACCACTGAAGGGCCTATTAGAGCTAAACTTTCCAAAATGTGGCTGTTGGTGACTTTTGTAACACTGCACATAAAATCAACACGAAGACTCTGGCTCACATCCAGCTATTAGGTCTTTGCTTGCGGTACTGTGGGAAGGTTTCTGTTTTGCTTTGTTTTCAAATGGTGTTTCACCAGAATGTTATCTCCAGAATGAGCAGAGTGACCCTGAGGGACCAGATCCTATCAGCCAAGAACTGCTTTGCTTTTTCTTCTTGGGGAAAAAAAAAAAGAAAAGGCATAACCTCTCCGTGGTCTGACTTGCTGTTGTCTCAGAAAATCATATCAGCACACACTATGGAAATATAAACAAAAACTTGCATTTAACCTTTGGTTTAGTCCTACTGACTTCAATACAATTTAAATGCTTTAAAATTAAGTGAATAATTAATTGCTTATGTAAGACCAAGTGTTTACCTGACTTATAACTCTAAAACCTAATCCTGGTTGGACAAACTGAAGTTTATTTATTTTCTGCAGCAGAAATAGGAATTGATCAATTCCTGTTTTACAGAATTTCACATGGTATTCTCAGCCCCCATTTACCATAGTGAGCGTTTGCATGCATTGAAGAAATATTCGTTAACATTTCGAAAGGGCTGTGAAATCCTGGCAGGAAAGGTGTAATTTTACAAGAGAATACCCTTATCAAAACTTCCATGACAGGCCATTCTCTTCAAGTCAGCCTTTTTCTTTATTTCTTTTAACCGTGAAAAATGAGGCCAAATCATTCATACAGCAAAGTGAAAATGAATTTTTAAACCAGGTCAAGGGTTTCTTTGTACTTTTTTACTGCAGCCATCTGTTTCTGTCCATCCTTCATTACCTTGAAAAAATAACATGAAAACCTTTCTTCTTCAGCTCTCTATAAATAGTTCCCAAGCTCACACATATTGTGTGCATTTCTGAAGATACTAGCTCGGTAGTTGGGGATTTATTCATATCTTCACTAATAAGAGTGTCCCAAATACTATATTTGTCTAGTTGGTCTGCTTCAATATTCAGATCATACACTGGGCAGGGGTGTTGTTCACAGGAGGTGAAGCATGGAAGTTTTGCCATGTCTGCATTTGATCCAAACACTGGGGAGGAAAAAAACAGTACAGAATTTCTGGGAGTCCTGAATTCCTTCTTGATTTCTAGATGTTCACATGTGGGATTTTCTGGGAGTTATTGCATGCATATAAATCCAACGTCCTTTTCCAGCCTTAGCCAACCTGTGTTTCTGCCTCTGTTCCAGGAAGTGCTATCTTTGAAAGACCATATCAAACTAGTACATTGTGTTTCCTGCACATCCTGCTTTATTGGAGGTTAATTCTTTCTGACGCATGCAGTCTGCTGCTGCCAATTAAGTCAAATGTATTTTACGCTTTACTTTTCTGTTGCCTTACAGGCTTTTGTTGGAAAATACATAATAAATAAAACTTGCCAAACATTGTTAAATGATATGGTCTGATGATTTGGAATAAGCATCCAGACTTAATACATCAGAAGGGTTGGGAGAGGGGAGGAGGAAATTCTGGAACGACACCCAGCTGGATACCAACAGCACAGTACCCAGCTGCCAACCACAGTGCTAATCTCTTGCTGGAGGACTGTTGCAAAAGCATAAAATGGCACCCCAGGACAAGGAAGGCATATAGAGTTGTTTCTCGGGCAGTGACATTGCAGTGTGTTATTCTCTGGTAAAGGAGAAAAAACAAATTGTTCTGGAAGAGAGGTACAGTTATTTGACCAAGTTGATTCCTCTACTGCAGTCCCATCTCTATGACCTTGTATTTTCTGTCTATTTGATCACAGTTCCTGTGTTTATCCCAGATGTCCTAGAAGTCTTTCTTTCAAGCATTAGAGAAAATGCTGTGGCTGTTCAGGCTCAAGGTCTAGTAAGGATATTCAGGATAGTAATGGATATTCATTCAGGGTCATTTGGGATAGGATATCCAAAATATCTGATGTTTCACAGACCTTCTGAAACAATTATTTTCTTGCTATTTTATTGCTATTCTGTGATCCCACAACACTAACATGCTACAAAGAGTATTAAGAAAAGCTCCCAGATAAGAGTATATCCTAAGTAGAGCAGACAGGAAGATTATAGGCAGCAGATATATACTAGTGGTGATGAAGCATTCCAGCACTGGCACTGCGTGTCAGTGACATAGCTGGCTATGCAATTTCATGCTCCCAAATTGTTCCATGATCCTTGTTCCTTTGGTCACTCCACTATATTATTTTACTGTTATTTGATTTTTGGGCAACTTTCAGATATGAAATCCGGACACAGTGAAAACACTCTTCCCTCTTGAGGAGACAAAGATGAACTTAGCATTGCCTCTTCATAGAATGATAGAATGGCTTGATTTGGAAAGGACTTTAAAAATATATAGCTCCGATCCCCTACCCTCCACCAGAGGCCCAGGATCCCAAACAACCTGGTCCTGTACGCCACCAGAGATGGGACATCCTGTACTTGGCCTTGTTGAACTACATTAGGTTCCTGTCCACTTTTCAAGCCTACCCAAGTCCCTTTGGATGACGCTCCTTCCATTGATTGTGTCAGCTGCACCTCTCACCTTGGTTGGTGTCATCAGCAAAATTCCTAAACAGCAGCTGCAAAGTAGTCTACTCAAACACAAACTTTTAGAACCTGCAGAAGGGGCAAATAATGATTTCCAAAGGCAATAAACATAATGCTCATTTTAGAATGGGCTTGGGATGAGCATAAAGCAGCTCTGAGATGCTGACTCAAAATTCACAACTGTTCATTGTTCCCAAGTAAAAAAGTTGATAGTAGCTAATGCATTGGATGTTTTTAGTGGTAATTGATTACCTGTTTGTAATTGTAACAACACAAGGAAGATGCCGTAGATAACATTTGAGTTCTGATTGATATTTCTGTACTCATTCATTTTATTATACCTGAAGATCTTCAGCATACATTCCCATTTTTTAATCAAATGTAATACATAGCACCTTTGTTTATGCATCTCAAACTCACCTTGTGAGTCAGAACTGTTTGTTCTTCCTTTACAGCATATTTCACCAGTACTAGACTGGGACTTTCAATATATCCTGGTTGGGAAATTGAAGGGAAGATATATCTGCTCTTCAAAAAAGTTCAAAAATATTTACTGTAGATGATTTCTTATTCCATTGGCAGTAATTCACTAAAAAGAGGTGTCATTTTTCCTAAATTATCTCCTTGTTGATTCGCTTTGTTAAGCAACTAGGAGTACATGATGAGAAGGAAACTTCTACTTGTTGTACTGCTAAACTTTTTTTATTTCATTGGCTTAATAAGTAGTACATAAATCTGCCTTTTCCCTCAAACTCCTTTAGAGGTCTGCTAACTTCCTTTACTGTTATATTAGAGGATCACTATGGTAATAAGCTCTACCAGCCACATTTTTGTCTCTTAGTTAAAAGCTTCTGCTTTTCTATCAGATCTAAATAATCCCAGTGCAATGGACAGCATACACATACAATACACTGCATAGCAAGACTAGTGAAATGACCCCAGGCTGTACATCAAGAGCTGGCTCTGAAATCAGAAATACTGCAATTATGTATTTAATTATGTCACCTAAGGGATTCACTCTTGCAATCTGGCTGTATTGTTGTTATCTAAATTAATATCTCTGCACCAAGGTGTATCTAAGTTGACATTGGCTTTGAGAATCTTTGATCTTTGTTCGAAAAACATACATATATAAATTACAAGAGTTTTATCCGTTTTTTTTTTGTGTGTGTGTGCGTGTGTTTTGTTGTTTTTTTTTTTTACCCATAGTGAAACTTGATGGCTCAGCTGCACCTCGGAACAGAGGGCCTTGCTGGAAACATATTTACATATTATCATAGTTCCCAGCCAAAACTTCTTCGTTCAATTCTCCTCTTCCATTCCTATAAGCAGGTTATAATAGTAGTAACATTTTTATGGGAAGAAATGTAATGGTAATTGGGAGGATAATTTATTACCTATGAGAAATTCTTCCTTCCTTATTTTTTGAAGGAAGAATGAGGGATGTTCTACAATTGTAGATGGAAGACGAAAGTAGAATTTACACCTATTTGCTGAATCAGTATCTGGCTGAGCTGGCCAGATAGGTAGTAGTGAATCAGAATTAAATGATGGGCAACAAAATTGAATAAGGGCAACAAGGGTTTTTAGGTGTTGTTTTCTTTCTTTCCCCTGTCCCTTCCCTCTCCCTTCCCCCCTCTCCCCCCTCCCCCCCCAACAAATGATTATTTACTGTTTAAACATGAAGTAATAAATGATAATATGATGCCCCATTTTAAATGGAGGATGGCCCCATGGTATAGCTCATGGTATAGGTCTCTGCAGTATTTTCTTACTCCTCTCTCTTAACTATTTCAGTTACTGAATTTGGTCTTTTTCTCATTTCTGTTCCATGCAGCAATTCTGAGAGTTTTCATATATCTGCTGCTCTAATCACCTCCTAAAACGTAGCCCATGGAGGTGTGACAATGTAAGGGAAGGGATAAGTCTCTGAACAACTGCACTGACAAATCATGAAATGCTGCTCTGCGAGATAGCTACTGTATTATATTTGTCAGATCAAGACCTATGTATCTGAATGGCATCCCAGTCATGTTGCCCCACTTTGAGACAATGCATTAGCTGAACCTCTGATTAGGATATCTTCTTTTCCTTCTGTTCAAGATCAGCAGATATTTCAAGGAAGGATAAGTTAGTAATGGCCCTGGAGGTATAAGGCAGCAGAGTACACAAGGCAACATTTTCTTGCATGTATTAAACATACAGATGTTCAATGTCATATGAGTTAAAGAAAGAAATGAGGCTAAATGTTTTTTTTTTTTTTTTTTTTTTTTTCCCATTAAATAAAGCTTAAGACTGCATGGTACAAATGAGAAAGTAGCCTGTTTACCTAACTCATGCGTATCCCTTAAGGAGATCTGACAATACTCATTAAATCCTCAAATAATGGTGCTGAATCTACAGTTACATTGAAATGGGTGAACAGTATTAAAGAGAAGGAACACCGCTCTCTTTGAATGCTTCACTTGCTGGGTGTTGTGGTATTTGTTTGTTTGTTAGAAGTTAAAGAGATAATATCTATTCAATAGTTCTTTGTTCAGACTACAGTGTATTAGGTGAAGAGAACATACACGCACAGCAGATTCAAAACAATTTTCTTAATTTCTCTGCTCTCATTTACCTGATTTGTGTCAGTCCTTTCCAAAATTGACAACTTTGTTATACTGAGCTATGTGCAAATACGTAGCTCTTCAAAGAGTGGTGATAAACTTAGACACACAACATAGCTATATTTTAGGAAGCTAAAGAAATGTGATACTAGAACCTAAATTCTCTCATACACTTTTGCACTGAAGAAATGACATAAATGCAGACAAAATCTGGAGCAACGCATGGCCTTCAAAAATCTTTGACCAGGTGCAACTTTTCAGCTCTCTAACAAGTCACCAATCCACTCTAATTATCTAATAATGTCTTTTGATTTCAGAAGCCCTCTGTGCATGCAATATTAGATTTCAGCACATCTCCACCTGGTTGTTCATATTGCATCAGGATTACATATGAGGTTTTTTCTTCCTAGATGTAGTGGTTCTGTGGGGTGATGGTTTTCTGACCTGTCTGTTAGCGGAATTTTTGTCTGTAGATTTCTTTCAAACCTTGGTAAAAGCTTCGATGTTCTCCAGAATGCCAAGAAGCTGAGTGCAAGTCTGTCCCTTCTCTTTCCTGGCTGAAGAGTCTAGCCAGTGAGCTGATGTGCAAACACAGGGCATCAGCTGCAGATGTTGTTCCTGCTTCCTTCCATTGTAAAGGAAAGCAGGTCATTTTCTCAGCGTCTTTCCACTGGAGGCTCTGGGCTTTGATCAGGGAATGGTGGGTGGTATAATCTTGAAGCTCCCTGTAGGACAACTGAACTATAAAAGGCATGGTGTTTTTTCAGACATACACATTAGCACGTGTGAAAGTTCTCTGTTCAGCAATCCTCTAAGTTTTGCAGTCATATTTGAGTTGCCTGGGTCTCCCCGTGCCTGCAGAGGGAGTTTAGGTGCTCACTTTGAGATTACTGATCTAGTTTTAGGAGGCAAATACTTTAAAACATTTTTGCATTCTTAGCATCTACTTAGCCATTTTTTTGCTTGAGAGCCTTGAGGGTAGATTGGAAGAAAAAGAAAAATGTCTTTCAGGATGGATTAGTTTTTGGAAGACTATTTTGTGCCAAGGGCAGTTCAGAAAGAAGTAAACATTCAAGTAGACAAGGATGACATCATTTATTCAGTGGAATTGACAGGAGCAATGTGAGAATCTGTAAAAGCAGATAAGAGGACTGAAGTTTGAGGGCACAGCATTAAAATTTGAGAAGGAACATTAAGCAACATTTGACTTTCTGAAAAGTCCTTTTCCTATCCAGGGTACACAACCACAATGGAAAGGGGGCATGTGTCTTTGTATACTTGTGTGTATGCACACACACATCTATTGACCCTGTAATCTGAACTGTGAT
This sequence comes from Lagopus muta, assembly GCF_023343835.1. Taxonomy (NCBI): domain Eukaryota; kingdom Metazoa; phylum Chordata; class Aves; order Galliformes; family Phasianidae; genus Lagopus; species Lagopus muta. Next base: position 3,571,770 of record NC_064472.1, on the reverse strand, counting down.
GTTCATATAATCATAGAATGGCTCGAGTTGACTTAAAGATCATCTAATTTCAAGCCCCTAGCTGTGGGCTGGGAGCTCCCCATCAGCTCAGGCCCCCATCCATGGCCTTGGGCACCTCCAGGGATGGGGCACCCACAGCTCTGGGCAGCAATGCCAGGGCCTTCCCACCCTGTAAGTAAATAATTTCTTCCTAATATCTAATGTAAATCTCACCTCTTTTTTAAAAATCTTTTCCCCTTGTCTTATTACTGTCTGTCCATGAAAAAGGTTGGTCTCCCTTTATAACCTCCTCTTAAGTCTGAGAAGACTGCTTATAGGTTTCTTGATGATTTCTTGTGATATTAGGAGTTTTCAGAACAGTGGTTAATAAAGAAGAGATGTTTTAGGAATAGAAGTGCACTACAGGGATGTGAAACATCAAGGCACTGCTTATTAGTTAAAATCAGAGCTAGAAAAAAGTTCAATATTATTGAATGACACTTGATTTTGGACTTGAAAAGAGAATTGTCCTTTTGAACACACTGAATGTCTAAGGCAAAAGAAGGATAGTTGAAAACTCCACCATAATCAGATAATGAGTAGGACTGCGGGATTGCACAGAAGTGGACTGTGGTGCTCTGAGGATTAAGGAGAGTTGTCTTACTTGTAGCTATAATTAGTTTCAAGCTCCAGCAAGATCAGTATGAAAACATGGAAAAAGACTAGTTGGATGCTGAGTCTTGAATATGTAAAACTGGGAGTAGTGTTGATTATGTAAGTCACGGTTAATAGCTGTCAAGTCTAAAACTGATCTCTGTGCAAGGCTTGGTGTTTCTCATGGGAACAAGATCAGATTAGGCCTTGTTTCTGAAATACCGATACCTCCTCTTTTTTGTGTCCTATCGGTGCTGCAGTCTATATCGTCTGTAAATGTATTTGTTGGGTGTTTTGTTTTTCTTTTCTTCCTGTTTGTCTTTGATTTTTTCTGAGTAACAGGAATTTTGTTGTTGTTGTTGTTGTTTAACATGTTGGTGTTTTTATATCATATTTTGTCTTGTTTGAAGTATGCATGTATTTTTAATACATGTTCTAAGCAAAATATTAGCGTCATTGAAATACTATAGATCATCCATTTCAGAGTCAGTGATATCACTGGTACTTAGAAGGAAAAAGAATTAGTCTTAATTTAATATTAGAGAGGTACCTTTCTAAATCACTCACATGCAAAACTATCGATATTTGTACCTTTTTTTGTCCTTAGCTCCTTCATACAGTATCTTCTCTCAACAGAAGCAAAGTTGGCCTGAGATCTATAGGACAAAAAGAAGTTCCTCTGGATGCTGATTTAGAGTCTCAGTGATCTGAATTGCTTATCCATTCATTGAATGTAGAAGCCACGTGGTCTACAACCTTATTCCAACAAACCCCTCTAAAGAAGGACATCCATGTGGAGTCTAGGTACTCACAGTGTTGAGCTTCCTTTCAAACTCACATAACTCTCATGTTTTACTAGACATATGCAGTTAGTGCTGCAATTATCCATTAGTTTCCAGTGAAAAACAGTAAGATTTGCAGCACAAACCTATTCCACTACCTATTTTCTGTCTATAAATATTCTGTGGTTCATACTGCATACAGAGACAGAGAGAAAAAAGACCTGCTCGAATTCTCATGTGTAAAGCACACGTAACTCCTCAGAAAAGCTCCAAAGAAGAACCAGTACACTGATACATCCCCATGGAGGTTTGATATAGCTTTTGATTGTTAGAGACATGTGTGCTCAGCCATGTTCAGAAAAAGTTATAAACACAACTCACTGAATGATCCTACCCTCATACACACACACTTTTTCAGTTAAGCCATTGTATTTTTCAGCCATTTTTTTTTTTCATGTTGTTGCTGCTCTTGGTTGGCTGGTTGGTTTGTTTTTTAAATAAGATGAGAAAGGAAGAAGAGTGATAGTTCATAGGAATAATGCACTGAGTTTTCATGAGAGGGCCTCTTTTCAATTTCTGAACTAAGAGGAAGCTTTTACTCATTTTGCAAACTCGATTTTATTGGTTAAAGTAATCTTCAAAAAGGCCTTCTTAACCACAGTAGTAAAAACTGTTCCATTTAGTGAAAAGTACTCATGTATATTCTTGCAATTACATATGCACTGAAGATAGAAATTGAATTTATCTTCCCAAAATTTCACAGAAATTTCAACCTAAATACCTGTTTTATCCAGAGATATTATTAGAATGAATGGATTATTTATTACTACACTATAATAGTGTGTATATCATAGTTCACATTGCCTGCAATTTATGACTGTCCTTACTATCTACTGAGTTTCATCTTAGAAACATAGGATCACCAAATTTGGAAAAGATCTCCAAGATCATTCCAGTCCAACCATCCACCTATATCCAATATTTTCTGTGTCCCTCAGTACAACACATAAATGTTTCTTGAACACCTCCAGCGATGGTGACTCTGCCACCAAGCTGGGCAGCCCATACCACTGCCTAAGTTCTCTCTTGGAGAAGTGTTTCCTAATGTCCAACCTGAATCTTCCCCTGGCATAACTTGAGGCCATTCCACCTTGTCCTGTCACTAGTTACATGGGAAAAGAGGCTAGTCCCCACCTCGCCACAACCTCCCTTCAGGTAGTTGTAGAGAGCAATAACGTCTCCCCTGTCAGTACATACCTACACTTGTAGAGGAAGATTTCAAAGGCTTTTATTTTTGAGACAAGAAAATATACAGTTCAAATGCAAAACAAGCCAGGTACTGCAGACTAATCCCAAGGGGTTTTTTTGTGAACAGGCACAGATGACTGCGAATTTCACAGAAAAAAAAGTTATGTCACATGATGACACTTTCACATGTTGATGTTATCTATAACCATTGCTTATGATTTCTTTTGCAATTTTAAAATTAATGTGAATTTTAGCAAGCAAATACTCTTCAAGTTAAGGGAAAAGATCTTCTCCTGTAAAGCATGTTGACATGCAAGTGCATTGAGATATTGTGTTGGTATGCAGTCTAACAATAGGTCTGGGACTTTTTCCTCAGTGAGCAAAAGTGGTGATTATAATTTTGTTGTTTCTTATGTAATCAATTTTCTATAAATAAGTAGTTGAGAAGAAAAGCATCAGTTTTCTACAAGTTTGCCTGATGCAACTTATTTATGTTAAAGTGTTATTGAAAGACTCATCAAATATTAGAAAAGAAATAGTTTAGGATGTCAATATATTTCTTTTTTCTATAGTAGTTGCTGTCATAGCGTTAACCTGCCTTGACTTTCCGTTGTGACTGATTCAGTATGTCTTTTACAACTGCAGCAAATATTCATAGCTGTGATTCAAAGAAATGGCCTCTGTGTTTTCTTAGACGTTATGGCTCATTTATTGTTCCTCATTTTCCTAGATGAGGATAATTATTTTTCAATTATTCATACATAAACATTTCATATAATCTCTCTATTAAAAAAGAAAACATTTATAATGACAAATGTGTGTGCGTTGAATTGCAAGTCACGTACTCAGATTATTTAGTTTTATTGACCTCATGTTAGGGTGTTTTTTTTTTCGCCTGGTATTTGTTAGATGCATTGTCAAAGAGAGAAAGGATCTGCAAGGTATCAATTCAACATTTTTTGTTCCTCTAGAAAATGCCTGGGGAAAAGAAACTGGCAATATGCCTTGACATCAACAATCTGTAAATTCATCATTTTTGGTTGCCTAGCTAATTTAGTTTCAACCAAAATGAGCATTCTCAATGTTGACAAATGGTCTTGCTATATTTCCCCAACAAACATGGTTTTGTGGGAGACTTGACCCCATGGAACTCCTGTTTCCCTCGATTAGAAGTTGAAGAAAAACTGTTTATGATTAATTGCCACCATTGCCTCTACTTCAACTATTGGTTCAATTAAGAATAAGGTAATGGGTAATTTCACAGCAATCCTATCGTTTTCAGTAGCTGATTCATATCTCTAGAAAGTCTGAATATGCATTTTTATGGGAAACTTTTTTCCTTGGTGGGACCAAACAAGATTTTCTGATATTTCTCCTGACTCTTTTATTAATACATGCATTACTTTTATTTCATAACCATGTCCTATTCTAAAATATCACAGAAGACAAGCTGTATACATAGAGTCCTCAAGGCTAGCTAGCTCCTATGCCATTTTTTATCTAATGTCTGAAAGAAATTTTTAATATCCTCTAAATTTCCATCTTATAAAGTGACTGGTTTAATGTTTCATTATTATAATCATAGAATTAAGGGTAGAAAAGACAACACGGAAAGACAATTTCATAGAACATTGTACAATGGTACACTGCCATGCCTTAAACAGAAATAAATCCATTACATCATTTGTACAGATGTTTGCCTAACTTCTGTACAAACACTTCCACAGTGTCTCTAGGTAGTGTAGTACTACAATAAATCACCTAGAACTATTAGATTTACAAAAATCCTACTGCTGTTTCAGCTTACTTTTTCTCATCCCATACCTACAAAACAGGAACAGTATTTACTTTGTTTCTTCCTACTAACGCAGTACTTTTATGTGTTTGAAAAAGATTGTGATATCAACTCTCAGTCTATAAATGAAGCAAATGCAGTTTCCTCAAACTTTTCCAGTTACTCCAATATCTAAATCTCAGCTCTTTACTCTAACGCTCTCCAAAATTTCTTATACCCTCCACTTGACTCCCATCTTTCTTCATCTGTGGTGCTCAAAACATGAAATATTGTCCAGAATTGTCAGCATTGCTCATTAGATGTGTTCATTTCTTACTGTAGAATCCTGGAAGCATAAAATGGCTTGGATTGGAAGGGATCTTAAAGATCATCCAATTCCAACCTCTTGCCAAGGGCTAGTTGTTCCATACCAGCTCAGCCTGTTGGCCAGGGGCACCTCGAGGAATGGGACAACCGCAGTTTCTAAGCAGCAGCACCAGTACCTCAACACCCACTGAGTAAAGAATTTCCTCATAATAGCTAATGCAAATCTCACGTCTTTTGGATTAAAACCATTCCCCCTTGTCCTATTGCTATTTGAACACGTGACTAGCCTGTCTCCATTCTGCTTATAACCTCCCTTTAAATATTGGAAGGCCACAATGCAGCCGATGCAGTCTCCCTGGATAATTCTCCTCTCCAAGATAAACAAGTCCAGCTCTCTCAACCTTTTTTTCTTTAGGAGAGGTGCTCCAGTCCTCTGAGCATCTTCATGGCTCACCTCTGGACCTGCTCCAATAGTTCCATCTCTTTCTGTTCTCCTGTGTTTCCCATCCCTGCTTCCATATTTCATAATCTCATTTTCTTCCTGTGCTCCCGAAAGAGCTTTCTGTTTCACTCTTATATCTATTTTAGAGATCTGTAATGATATACTGATTTGGATATATTTTGCAAGGCAACAAGGAGCCAAAGTTGGGCAAATTGATGGGTTGGGGCTGGAAAATTCAACTGAGTAGCTGAATGACAGAACAGGGGAGAAGGATTGGAGGATATGAAAGGCTGAAGTCACTAGGCTGAAACGTAAGCAGAATTCCTTTTGGAGAAAAAACAAAACAAAAGAAAGCAAAACAAACAAACAGAAAAAACATCTGAAAAAGCAAATTGATGTTAACCTGACAGAGACTTTCAACATGGAAAAATGATTTTTTTTTTCCATTTTAATTTTATTTATATTAGAACATTAATATCAAAACTCCATCCTTCCACCCTTTAATGATCTATTTTAATGCATTTACTGTTTGCCAGAGTAAAGGAAATAAAGATCCTTTCAAGATCAGCAGTGAGTATGTGTTCCAATAGGAGGTTGGCTGCCACATGTGCCTTGAATATTTCTACTATTTAATTCATCAAAGATTTATAAAATGACTGGAGGGAGAAAGAGAAAAAAGAAAAAAAAAAGAGGAAAAAAAAGAAAAAAAAAGTTTAGTAGGCTTAGTAGTGATTAAGCAGATAATAAATTATATTAACTTCATCAAGTAAAGAGGTGATAATAAAACATCACATAAGATTCTCACTAAACCAAAAAGTGAAGTGGTAGGATAACAGAAAACAAGGATAATACAATATATAGAATTAACATTGTGAGAAGATAAGGCTTGTTGGTCAGGGCTTTTACCTTGGCTCCTACCACTCAAGAAAGAGAAGCAAGGTCCACTGTGAATTGGTCACTGGAAATATCAGCCTAATACAAATTATTAAAAAAAAAAATCATATTCAAAACGCACTTTTGCCATCTCAAAAAGATATAGTACAACTCTGAGAGGTACAGTAAGTACCTAAGGCATAAAAGGATTGTCAGGATGAAATAATCTGTGACATTATCAGACTACGAAGCATGCAATGATATTTTGCTGGAAAAAAAAGTAATGTTTAAAAAGAGAAACGACTGAATAATACGACAGAGATCTATAAAGTTATAATGGAGAAAGTGGCCATATAAGCAACTATTACTAAGCATTTTGACCAATCCTCACGCCCAATAGAAACCAGGGGATGAAAGGATTGAATGCAACCCTGCTCTAAAAGACCTGGGGGTACTGGTGGATGGCAAGCTGGACAGAGCCAGCAATGTGCTCTCAGAGCCCAGAAAGCCAACCAAAGCAGCGCAGCCAGCAGGGTGAGGGAGGTGATCCTGTGCCTCTGCTCTGAGCTGTGAGACCTCACGTGGAGCACTGTGTCCAGATGGGGAGCGTTCAGTGCAGGAGAGAAATGGAGCTGTTGGAGTGTGTCCAGAGGAGGGCCACAAAAATAATCCAGGGGATGGAACACCTCTCATATGAGGACAGCTGCAGCATGGAGAAGAGAAGGCTGTGAGGTGACCTGAGAGCTGCCTGTCAGTTCTAAAGGGGAGCTGCAAGAAAGAAGGGGACAGACTTAGGAGGGTTTGTGGTGATAGAACAAAGGGAAATGGTTTCAAGATTAAAGAGGGGAGATTTAGGTTGGATATAAGGAGAAATCTTTTGCAGTGAGGGTAGTGAGGCATTGAAACAGGCTGCTCAGAAATGTGGTTGATGCCCCATCCCTGGAGACTTTCAAGGCCACTCTGAAGAAGGCCCTGTGTTACTTGATGTAGTAGTGGTATTCCTGTGCATTGCAGAGGATTTGGACTAGATGACCTTTAAAGATCTCTTCCAACTCTAAGAATTCTATGATTCCATGATTCTATGATCTGCGTGCTGTGTCTCACTATAACAGAAAATCCAGGAAGCATGTTTAAAGTCAACCCAGAAAGAAGAAATTGTTAATCATAATTTTAATTATAGAAGACATTGCCACATGTTTTCAGAGACTCAAGTCAAAAAACTGGACATACTCAAGGATTTTCAATTCAGTATTTTTCAAGGTGGACTACTCGACTGATAGCTATTAAATAACCAGTCACAATGGCTGAAAATCCCATAGTAAGTTGAAGAGGGGCTTTTGTTTTTTTCCTGTCCTAAAATTTTTCCTTAGCTATCTACTCGTAGACACTGTTGGCAGACAGTCAACCAGTGGTTCACTCAATGTCCAGATACAGAATACGGATTTATAAACTCATTTTCTCTGTGCTTTTATTAATACAATGCATGTGTAGATTCCAGAAGTGAACTGATATTTTGAGAAATACAAAACTTCAGGACAGAGTAGGCAAACAAGGAATTTCCAAAGGATTCTTATCTGTTAGTCTGCCTCAGTCAAATGTATTCCCTATTAACTAATTAGGGGTTTGCTTACCTGGATGATGGAAACAGAAGTGACCAAGTCTGAATACCATCACATCCCTCATTTTTGGGATGCAGATTAGCAAACCTTGTAGACCAAGCTGGACGCTGAACCAGAGATGTGGATTCATTTCTCCTGGCCTTTATCTCTCTGCTGGTGGCTGTGTCTGGCTCTGCCCTTAGGTGAGTGATGTGAAGCTGCAGCCATGGCCAGCAAGTGATGGCGTAATGCATTTCTTTTGCATTCTGTCTGGCTCGGTTATACCTTTGTGCTCACCTCTGCCACTGAAAAGTCAGTTTAATATTAAATGAAGCATATTTCTATAACGCCACACATTAGCTGCATAGTTAATGTTGCAAAACTACTTTCATCATACACCTGGAAGAAATCAGTGCTATTAACTTCTTATTTTCCCCAAGTATTGAATTTACACAAGACCAAATTATCATGAAATTCCTCTTCAAAAGACTCTGTAATAAATGAATGGGAAAGCGCAGTTAAAAATTTCCCCATAACAACAATTTCACTGTTTACAAAGGTCAGTCTTAACCAGCAGCACATATACGTAATTAACCACTGGAATACCTAGCCCAGAATGAAGGAGATTTTTCTCTGCTTTCAGTTATTTTTTCAAGGTTTCACAGCAGAGTTTAGAGCTTGATGTAAGAATTACTGAGTAACTCTCCACATGCCATAGTCAGCAGGAAACAGATGAACCTCATCACTCTGCTTGGCCTCGAAATTTATGACTGTAGAAGAGTTGGTTTTTTTTTAAAAAAAAAAAAAAAAAAACAACATAATAACCTTTGTCTACTGCAACTTTTCCATTTTGTTCTGAAGAATTTATTATCCAGAATAAGGATTCTGAAACATTTAGTAGAGAGCAGACCACAAACAAGTACATAAATTTCTATACAAGCACTTCCCCTCTCCATTATGAACCTGCTAGCCACTTCTTTCTTTTTCAGTCTCTCTGCCAACTACAGTGAATGTTTTCAGCAACCAATACCATTAAAAAGCTGTTGCAAGTGTTTTAGCTTCCCTTAAAACAACCTTGGAAGCTAGAAACAAGCAGAATACTAATCAGCATTCAGTAAGCAGCCACTCAGTGGATTAGACAGAAATGTTCCTCTGACTTCCACCAATTGCAATCTAGAAAGTTAGAGAGTTCAAAAATGTAAAACAGCATAAGATCATATCTTCATTGGTAGTTTCAGGGACACAAGTTACAGGATCCATGTATGAAAACATCGATTTTTAGCAGTCAACTGCATTAATCCCTACTAGTAGTGGATTTAACACACTACCACTGCTTTTCAACCTCCTCTTTAAGTCACTTAAAGGAAGGGCTTAGATATACTGGAACATTAAATCATACAGCGTCAGCTCCAAAGGGAAGAGTACCATTCACTAAGTCTGACCCCTGCTCTGCAATAGCTCAGTTGCCAAATCCCAATGGCAAAGAAGTGGCTCTGAAATATGAGAAGAATCAAAGGAAAAATTCATTCATTGCAACCAGAAAAGAGGGAAGAAAAAAAAAAAAAAAAAAAAAAAAAAAAAAAAAAAAAAAAAAGCCACACAAGGCATAGCTTCCATCTGGGGAAATAAACCAACCAGGAAAAAAATAGTTCTGATGCAAATTAAACTAGGTACAATCTCCCTTTTGGCAAACACCAGAGTCGGGGACAGTAAGCCATAGAAATGCAGTTTCCTGTAACTAATTGGAGGTGTGACTATTCTGGAGTTTACACTAGCAAGTGCATTGTGAATATGGCTCAGGAAATCTATTTAGAAACAGCCATTAATAAAAATAGTTTGGGAAAATAAAACACAGCAATTTGATGTGAACCATATGCCTGCACTGGCCTGCACTGATGCTCACCAGCACTTAGTCCAAAGCCAAGGCTGCCGTGCTGCATGAGGCTCTTCAGCACTCAGCATGGGGCTCTCACTCTGGTCTGAACAGTCAGTGCTTCACAGCTGCTGCCTGTAAGAAAAACAGGCAATGAGAAGAAAGATTCAAAGACACACCAGAAACACACAGGGGGGTCAAGAGGGAACAGTGCTGGCAGAGCTAGGTAAAGTGAGGGCCACATCTCCAGGATGAGGGCAGTTGGTCCAGTCCCACACTTTCGTGCTAATGGAACAAAGAACACATTTGCAAGTGTGAAATTTGAAAGTGAAAATTTGAAACTGAAATTTGAAAGTGAAATTTGCCAGCCTCAAGATTCACCCTCCAGGTTCAGCCAGTTTTCAGGCCAGTGTGAAAGGATCCATCCTGGCTTAGCATACATGCTGGAGTCACAGAATCATAAAGTTATAGAATGGTTTGGTTTGGAAGAGACCTTTGAGATCATCTTTCCAACTCCCCTACTGTAGGCAGGGACATGTTCCACTAGACCAGGTTTTTCAAAGACCCATCCAGCTTGGTCTTGAATGCTTGCAGGGAGGGGGCATTCACAACCTCTCTGAGCAACCCATTCCAGTGCCTCAGTGCCCACATAGTAAAGAGTTTCTTCCTAATATCCAGTCTAAATCTACCCTCTTCCACTTTTAAAACACTTCCCCTTGTCCTTTTGTACCCTGCCCTTATTAAAAGTTCCTCTCCAGCTTTCTTGTAGACCCCTCCAGGTACCAGAAGGCCACTATCAGGTCGCCTCACAGCCTTCTCTTTTCTCAGACTGTCCTCACAATGGAGGTGCTCCAGCCCTCTGATCATCTTTGTGGCCTTCCTCGAGACCCGTTCCAAAAGCTACATGTCCTTGTGTTCGGGGCCCCAGAACTGGATGCAATACTCCAAGTGGGGTCTCACGAGAGCAGAGCAGAGAGGCAGAATCACCTCCCTTGATTTGCTGGTTGCTGGTTCAGTGATGCCCAACCACATTTTGTAAATAGAGCTGTGAAACACAACAAGGTTGTTGTTCCTGACTTAGTAAAACATAACCATGCATTAGCATTATTCTGTGCCTTAACTTGCACTTAACTGCTCCACTGTGCTGCAGCCCAATGGTGTCTGTAGATATTTGTCAGTCTTATTCTCCTGCAGTGTCCTAAGGGCAGAGGCCTTCTCTCTTTAAAGTTTCTCTGTTGCATTCAAAACATCATGAAAACTTGCTATCGCTGACGTAGGAGTGAGTTGTCAGGATGAAAGTGAGATTTATATTGAGGGTGTTTCTCTGAGAAAATTAGGATGGAGAAGTTCTCCTGAGACTCATTACAGTACCTCAGATTGAGAGTCTGGAGAATTAGGAACAGGCTAAAAGATCTAAGTTGCACCATCCTGATCAGCACTGATTTGGGAACCCAGTGAAGAGTCATCCCATCTGTCTGATCAGGAAGACCCTTTGGCACACTGTGAGATGCTCTCTGTTGACTTATTGGTTATCCAGTGTGATATCCAGGTTGCCTCCCCACTTTCAACTGTGCGATTTGGGTTTTGCAAACAATTCACAGAGGAAAAAGCTGTTTTTCTTTCCTTTCCCCCTACTACTCATTTGAGAAGTTTACTCATTAATGTGAGACATCTCTGAGAATACAAAAGTTGGTCCACAACCAAAAATAAGATGAACACATCTGAAAGCTTCAACCTATTTTTTCAGTGCCGTACGCAATTAAAATAGAAATCCAAATGACTTGCTTAATTTCCCATTGAGAGCCTGCAACCATACAGAGGCACAGTGAACAAATTATGTGATTATTGCTTTTCCCAGAGAAATTGTTCTCTGTTAAGATGAGATATTAAAGTCAGGACCTGCTGTGCAGAAAACAGGCTGAAGCAAGCCAAGCTCTTGGATGTTCTGCTGTGGTTTGTACTGTTTCCCAGCAATATTGTCATTCTTGCTGTGATTGCTAGCCGACAGGAAAAAAACGCTACCTACAGATATTTTGTGGCAGAAAAGTTTAGGAGTTTTATTAGGTACACTAAGAAAAGTAATGTGGTAGTAAGAAATGAAACCCTTTGATCACTAGTTCATTGTATCTTCAAATTTTGTGGCGATTTTATTGTTGGCAAAAACGGTCAAACTGATAAAACACTTGCTTCATACTGGGCTCTCAAGGATACTTTTGCACCCAATGCATGGGCTGATGGGGAGGGACTCACCTTACAAGAAAAGAGATAGAGAGAGCCAGCTACCCTTGGTCTGGAAATGGGAATGGAAAGAGCCATGCAAAGATGCACAGCGGTACAGCAATGCATTCTTGCACTCCCTCTGCAGCCTCTTGTTGCAGCTGGTCAAGGGATGCTGAGAGGACATGAAATGGTGATCAAATGAGTGCATCTCATGCATAATTCAGGAGTTGAAGCAAATCTTTGTACCAGACAAGATCACCCATTGAATTTCACTTCAATGGGCCCTTGCTAGCTTACACCAGACAAGATCCATCTCTCTCCATACTGTCTGAATGGGAGCAGTACCAGTGTTTCTTATATTATTCTGAAACAATGCACCAATCTTTCTTTCAGTGGCAAGCAGGCAATTTGGGCCACAAAGCCCAATCAATTCCTACTTCTTCTTCTAAGAATGTCAGCAGAGAAGCTAATTACCAACTCCTCTTCAAGGGCAGGTTCATTGTCAGCAGTGGATAAGGATGAGACCTCTATTCACTCCCCAATATATTACACTCAAGGACTAACCAGGCTTATATTAGTCCTGACTCAGAGAAACTTTTCAGCAGAGCTGGATTTGACTTAATGTAATTGCAGTGCAGAGAAGAAATGTTCTACCACTCATTAAAAAGGACTAGTGTGGTTTGTTTTCCTAGCAGCTTTTCTAAATATATATCTATTTTATACATGATTTTATGGATCAAAGAAGGAAGGAGGAGATAAGGCACATTATAAAATGCAGACTAGAAAGAAATGTCATGACATTATTACAGTGATTAAATGAAAAGTCTGGTTCTAATTTCTAAAACAGCCCACCTATCAATCTCTTGAAGATTTCAGCCAATCCAAGGTGTAAAATACACATGAGAATTATTCATTTTTGTTTGTTTGTTTTTTTTTCCCCTAATAATTCTCTCTTCAAATAAATAGATTAAAAGATTGTGAAATAATTAGAGAAACAGAAGGAGAGGAAGATATTTAAATAAATAAGTAAAATTAAATAGATAAAATTCAGTGATCCTATGTTTTCTTCAGACCTTTTTGCTCAAGGTTCACCAGTGCCAGCTGAAATCCAGATCCAAATGATCTTGTTAAAGACACCAAACATGGAGCATGGAGTGGAGAGAAGAAATCCTGCATACACAAAAAGAGCAGCTGGTATTACAGAAGGGGGCACCTTAGAAGGAAAGAAAAGAAAAAAACAACATCATCTTCAACCTACCCTCCTGCAGTGAATCTGTATCAGGGAAAGAACAGTTCCCCTGATATGAGCCAGTCTTGTCATAATGCAATCAGGTGGGGGCCACTGAGTGTAGAGAAAAACAGCTGAGCTGTTACTTACCTGGATTTGCTTTTTTTTTTTTTTCCCCCCAGGCAAAGAAAATGAATCCTTTCTCACATTAGATCATGAATACTATACATTTATCATCTGCTCTCTGCTTGTGACAAAATGCCATTTATCTTTCCTTTTGTGCTCTGTTTAGGTTAAGAAAGGATTTGGAATCTGTTAAGACTACCTATGCTTTCATGTTGCTGTTGTCTTATTCTGTTTTCATTAATGTGAATTCTTTAAAAGGCTCCAGAGAGTAAAGGGCCAAGTCTCTTGTTGGAGCATGTTTAGAGAGGTTAATGTAAATGTAATGCTATATAAAAGGCTGCCTCTCATTGGCACCAACAGGGAATTGGGTCCACTCTACCCAAATTACACATTAAGCATAATGCTGGTTCATAGAATAAAGTAGGAAGCTGCTCCAAAAGTTTCAGCAGGCTTCAGAGGTTCATTGGTAACTTCAGTTGAGGGAAGAAAGTGAATTTTTTCCATGCTGATGAAGGATGCTCCACTTGCAGCTCTGGTCTTTGAAGTTCTGAATTTACCTGAAGAACATGCAGATCCTGATCAGAGGCAAGGATATGATTCTGCAGCCAAATCACACTCAGCCCTCATGTGAAATTTTATGTGAAGGAATGTTGCTTGATCTCCACATTCATTTTCCCTTAGCCTCTTGCATAAAGACAGGGAATGGGTTAAGTCATGGAGGATCTTCTTTAAAATGTGACAGATGCCCAACAAGAGATGAACAGAGAAAACCTGCACTCAGCTTTTTTTTTTTTACTTCATTCCAAGTTATCTTGCAGTCATTAGGTGGTGGCAACATATCGCCAATAATAACCTGTGCCAATCAGATGGAGCAGACTGGAGGTCAGAGGGTCAGAGTTTGGCCAACCTCTTATGGTTCTGAGCTACGCCTGACCCTGATCTCTGGTATGAAATATGTCACTAACAATGTTCTCACAAACGTTTGAGTATTCCAGCTGTTCCAAAGTTGTTCAGGTTTCAAGGATGCCGTAGAAAGGACTATCACTTTATATAGGTTAGAAAAGGCAGAAAATATAAATTGACTATTGAGGATGGAATCCGAATATGAGCACAAGTTGTCTTCAAAATGTCCTCCATTCAGAAACTGGAAAGCATTCCCTCATAACTGTGATTCTACCGTTCCATGGGTTAGAGAGACATGTGAGAGCTCAGAGATCCAAACTCGTGTTCAGGCCTATCTCTTAACAGTGTTAAGATGTTAACAGTGTTAGAATTATCATGAATAGAATTATCGTTAGAATTATCATACCTTAACAGTGTTAGAATTATCATGATGATAAGTGTAAATGGAACTTGAATTTTCAGTGTCAGAGCCAAATGGGAGGAGTATAAACCAATAAAAACAAGATCCAGTAAAAGAAATCTAGGTTTGGAGCATATGAAGTTGCCATTTTTGTGGTTTAACCCTGCAAACTGCTAAACACCATGAAGTCTTTTGTTCACTCTGTCCAACCAGGATGAAGGAGAGAAGTGGAAACAAAACAGAACTCGTGGGCTGAAAATAAAACATTTACTAAAACAGAAAATGAAAATGGAAAATATGTATAACAATTTGTATACATATGTATAAATGCATAAATATGCATAAGCAATACAATTCTCACCTCCTGTTGATTGATGCTTGGCAACCCCCTAAGCAGAGGCTCAGCCAAGTCCCGTAGCTTGATGGCCTTCTGCATGATGTTACATGGTATGGAGTAACACCTTTCCTAAATCAGGCCAACAATCTTGACTCTGCTACATCTTTCCTCACCTTTAAGACTGCCATGCCATAAAGGAGTAGCTCTTCCCCACAGAGAGGCCCAGACTGGCTCAGGGATATTCAGGAGCCATTAGGAACATCGTCGTCTTATCAGCTCAACATGTCTTCTTTAAGGTGGCAGTTAATTGGTGTCTCCTGTATTTGTGACCCATATATATATACATATATATGTATATATGCTTGAAAACTGAAGCATTGCCTTATAAAGCCCTCTTCTGAAACAGCCAATGTACTGTACATGGTGGTACATAGGTTCTGCACAAGGCAACAGCCTGGTAAATACGTAAGGAGATGCATGCATGACAGCTGGCTCTATCCACTCACATTTGACTCATTTCATAACAACAGAAATGCCTTATGTTGAAATGTTTATAAGCAAACTCCCTGGTTGCTTAAAGCTTGTCAAAGATGGTGGCTGAAAGCTGGGGGAATAGATTAACTGAGCAGCTTAGAAAACCTTACTTTTGAAAAGAGGCACATTTGGTAGTTCTTGGTGTATCAGGTATTGTCTTTGCATCCATTCTTCCTCCAGCTTAGGGGACAGGCTCAACATTTCCCTCCTTCCATCTCAGGATTTATTGTCATGATTACATGGCACATTTGGAGCTGAGATTTCCCTGGCAAACACCAGAACCATGCATGACTGTTCCCACAGTTAAGGAAACACCTCTAGCTTAAGTCTCTTCTCATGGGATGTAAAACCATAGCTTCTGTTACTACTATATCTTCTTGCTGTGAGTAGGTCTTTCCTGGATGCCTTACACTAACCACAGGTTCAAAAGTGTCACGTCTTCTTTGTTATTTGAGGCGCTGGGGTGTAATGCTGCTGTTCCTCTGGAATGGTGGGGGAACTTCCAAATGGCATTACATGGGATGGTGCCTCGCTAGGCCCCACTGGTAGGGGAGCATGCCAAGGCAACATCCCTAAGGGCCTATCTTTGCATCCTTTGTGGAGGCAGATGTCTGTGGAAATGGCAAGTGTTGAACACTATTGCAGAACAGAGAGAAGGATCCTTCTGTCATGGAAGAGGCCAGAGGAAAAAATTCTCACTCTTTAGCAAGTAAATAACTAAGAGAAAAAAGACCACATTACAGCCTCCTGTCAGGATGTTCTTCTTGCCATTGTTTACAAACTGCAGGCATCTTTACTGGTAGTTTTCTCTTTAGAGATGACACCCGGGGACCTAAAAGTGTCAGACAAGATGTTTGGAAAATTTGCAGGCTGCTTCAGGACACTGATTTATATTCAATCCAGCCCTTTCCAAGAAATTGGTTCTTGTGAAAAGAATAAAGCTAAAGTTACCTCAACAACAACAGAAAATGTCATTGTCACTAAACCAAAAGGAATGTGACTGAAGTTCTATGCCAGTCCGGGAGCTTTTGATGTATCACAAGCTTCTGTGGAGAGCTAACTACTTACTATTTCCCTCAGGCCATGCAAAAATAGGTTACCACAAAAGAAGAAAAAGCAGATAAATTTATCATCACAACTTCTGGTTAGGAGTCAGGCTTACATTTCATTTAACTAAAACTTTCTGCATATGATGCAAAGAAAAACTTGTATGACACCAAAATAGAGCACGACTTTCTGAGCTTTGAAGCCAATATTCAAAGGAAACTACCGAGAGGAGTTTCTTGGGTCATCCACTGGCCTGATTTTCTTCCCTGTACCCCCTGAAAATGAGGTGCAGAGAGAACAGGTTTAAAAACTTCCCTATTTCCACACTATGAATATGTGAAACCTTTTCCACATGTGGCAAATCTGTGTCATACTCATAGAATTATAGAATCACAGAATGACTTGGTTTGGAAAGGACCTCAAAGCCCATCCATTTCCAACCCCCTGCCATGAGCTGAGTATCCCCATTAGCTCAGACTGCCCAGGTCCCATCCATGCCCTTGGGCACCACTAGGGATGGGGCACCCACAGCTTCTCTGGGCAGGCTGTGCAAGTACTTTACCACTCTCTGCATAAAAAGAGTTCCTCCTAACCTCAAATCTAAACACTGTTTTTTAGAAGCCTTGTCAAAGTTTTCCAACAAAGCTTTCTGTAGGTGCCTCACAGCTTTCTGCACCCTTTTGGACATATGGGAGAAGCCATTTCTGGCTCTCTGATTTGGGCGTCATGTTAGAATTGCTTTGGAGTCATTTTAGCTCATAAAATTGTTTCTTAGTTTCCCAGAGAAACCTTTCACTGGTAGAACATCAAGATAAATGTATGACTCCCAGCAGCATCCATCTTTCCTTCCTCTTTTACTAAAGGTAAGACCAGAGAAATCTTATCTTTTTCAAAATATGCACATATATATACATTTAAACTGAAAAACACTTATTTTCAAAGAACTGAGATGTATTTTTTGTTGTCTGAAGCAGCAACAAAATAAGAAAAATCCCTTTCAATAACATATCGGCCCGTCTTCAGATTTAACATATCTTGGCATCTTGAATTGCCTTTCAGGCAATTCTACCTGGAGGAATTCAGACACTGACTTAGTTTTAATTTGCCTGGTCGACCACAGCTTCTGAGAACTTTCTTTTAGCTGTGGATGTCAGATCTGGAAAAAAAACACAAACAAGGGGATTACTGCTCCCTCAGATCCACGCCCATCAACTATCTAGCACAGATGTGCTAAAGCCAACAATGTGCCACCCGGAAACCCAAGATACTCACAAAATAGCCCCTTCCAAGGCCACTCTTTAATCTCCTACCATGCCTATACACCCAGCTCTGTTGGAAGAGAAGAAATTTGTGCAGTCTGGAAGGAGACATCATCTCTGGATTGTCTTCCCAGCCACAGAAAATAACTTGTCCCTGGAAGGAGGGATATGTCTCACTTCAAGATGCAGCCCAGTCCTTCCCCAGGGTTGCACTGTGGAGAGCGTTCACCTCAAAGCTCACCTCTTCCATTAACGCTGCTGCCTTTTTAGTGAGACCCTTGAATCTACTTTTCCTTTTACTCCCACTCAATTCTGCGTTCCTACACGTATATAGAGTCGGGTTTTTTTTATATAAAGACATGTCTTTTATTGTTTCTTTTTGCTTTTCTATTACAAAGCCTCTGATGTGTTGCACTAAAGGTGGGTGGCTTTAAAAGAGGCTGGTTTCATTAGGTTTTTATTGTGTTTAAAATGTGGTCCCATTTATTGTGCTAAACACTTGGCAGCTTTTGTCATGCCATGTCTCATGAAGGCACTTGGAAATGAGCACACACATAGAAAGCTGAATCAATTCCTCCCCTCTTCCCACCCCCTCGAGCAAGATATGCAGGAGATCATGAAAGCTTTGTTTCTTTAGCTGGCAGTTAATCCTTCCAAACTTGGCCCTCTTTCTGAAATTAACTCATCGAATAATGGACATGCTCCATTACAGTGATGAAGATAAAAACTCTGCCAGTGTCTGACTTAGTAAGAAAACCATTTTAGTTGCAGGCCAAAAGAACACACTTCAGCTGTGACACAGGGTCTGTGTAACTGAGAGCCAAGACTCCTCTCCTGTTTGTTTCAATGAGTTGGTATTTTTTGATTGTCCATGTTTCTTTTTGTGCTTAGGAAATGGGTCATGCTTTTAATGCAGAAACTTCAGGATAGATTTTGCTTTATCCATCCTTAGACACTTACGTTTTTTCACATCTATAGGTATTGTTAAAATTTTAACCTATTGTCAGTTGGTTCTTTGATTACAGATGCAAACAGCTATTGCACTTCATTGTGGTTCTCAGCTCTGTCACTGACCTAACATGTACAATGAGGCAAGACACTTATCCCTTGATTTCCACCCAAAAGAAAATCAAGAATAGCAGTTGTTTATGTCCTCTGGGAGCTGCAAAGAAAAAATAAAGAATACCTGTCAGGAAATGTTATTATTGGTATGCTGCTCTGCTGAGGCACAAGGGTACCACAAAATGTCAAATTCAGTCCATGTTTTTTTAAAAACAAACAAACAAACAAACAATACACACACACAAAAAAAAAAAAAAAAAACCCTTTTTTTTATTAAACATGCATTTTTCTGGGTGGAAATGTAAATTACTTACAGAGTCTCATGGTAATGTTCTTCAGCAGAAACACAGTTGTCTCGGACCTGACCCTTCAGACCTTTTTGAATCATGGCTAACATGAAACTCCTCTTCTTTTTAGTCCAAGACAAGAAAAAATGACCTGATACCTGTATGTGACCCCTTTTCCAAGGAAGTAACGTATTAGAGCAATGAACTCTGACCTGTGAGCTGTAGACCCACAGAACTCCTTGCACAGATCTTCCAGCTTTCTTCATGGCCATAGAAAATTAAAACCCCTTAAAAGTTAGAAGCCTGTGGATATAGTCCAAGTTGGCAGGGAGAGTAAAGAAAGATGTTGCTCACATTACTCATTCATTACTTCTGCCTATGAACCCATAAAGGCTGGAAGCTGCAAAGACAGACAATCTGATAGTGCCAGAGAATAACTGCCAATGTATTAGAATGACCCTAAACAACAAGTCAGATAGAGCAGATATCTTACTAGGCATCTAGAGTCACAAAAGTGTCATCTGGATTAGTTTTATCTGGTTTTATACACTTTAAGTCTATAAAGAGGATTATCTCATTGAGTCTAACCTCTGGCATTATGCAGGCAATAAAAAATGTATTCAGTTACAGCTGCATGTAGTCCAATAATTTGTGTTTGACTAATGTAGTTCTTTCAGTAGAACAGACCTTCTTGGCCTTAAATATTCAGTACTGGGAGAGATCACTTCTCTTCTGAACAGACAACAAATTTACAGCTTGGCCATTATACAGCATGGAAGAAGTGCTCAGCTGCATCTATTTCCT
This sequence comes from Lagopus muta, assembly GCF_023343835.1. NCBI lineage: Eukaryota > Metazoa > Chordata > Aves > Galliformes > Phasianidae > Lagopus > Lagopus muta. Next base: position 3,552,013 of record NC_064472.1, on the reverse strand, counting down.
TGTGCACAACCTGTGTGATATAGTTGGAAGTGTAGTGCCCACTACTGGTGGATGGATCTCTCTCTATAACGGATCTTCAGTCATAGTTTAATGTTCAAGCCAACATGAGTTAACATATCAATAACAGAGTGAACCTTCATCCCCTCCTGTCCCTATGATACCTCCTTCCATGTGCCAACACAAGTATTGTGCAACCACACACCAAACGGGTTAAGGGAGGTGATTAATACTAATCAATTCAGTGTTTGGGTTTTTGTTGGCTGTGTTGAATGTCCACGCCGGGAGTAAATGATAGGACAGCTTCTTTCAACAGCAGTGTTGGTTTATGCCAGTTTAAACTGGCATATCTGAACCTGCTGTTTTGCATTATTTGGCTGTTTTTAATGGCTTCAGGTCTTTTTGCAGCACCTTAATGCAAAGAGGGTAAATCTCCAGAGAAAATGCTTCCCAATGCTCATAAAATATTATGCTGAAAAGCAGTACTATCAGATATAAGGGATTATTTATGACATTTGATGGACCAATTAATCTACATTTAAAACGTACTATATTTTTAATGGGAAAAAACACAATTGTTTTGTCTAAATGACAGATGTATGAAGCAAAAAAATAATCTGTAAACATATTGAAAATTCACTGTTTCTTCATGTCATTTAAAAATTGAGTATGGTCCTTTTCTTCCCTCCTACCTCCCCTACTCACTTGTGGATCTTATGCAGTAACACATTCTCAAATGTGTTAATAGCCACATTTCCATGATATTTATAATTCATGCCATGAAAATGGCCTCGAGAAATAAAAACTTCCTGCCTCATCAGATCCCCTTGAATAAAAAAGTTCCTAGGCTACCCGTTACTGAAAGTAGAGCTATTGCCTCCATTTTCTCTTGCAGACACAGCCCAAGGCAAAACAATACAAGTGTCAAACTCCATGTTCTTGTAGAATTAAAAAAGGCAAGGAAAGAAAGATGAATATAAGGTAAATTCTATTCTACTCCAACATCCAGAAGGGGGAGAAAATCAAAATGATAATCCATATTGCTGCACAGAAAACCAAAAAGTAACTCCTACCTTGTGTTTCCCTTTCTTTAATATTTTTAATTAGGTACAAATGTTTGGAGCCTGTCACCAGAGTAGTCCCTGATATGCTCCTGCCAACCTCACAACCTAATCAATGTCCACGTAGATCAGAAGGGGTATGACTCATCTCATGGCAGCATTCATTTATACAGAAGTCTAAGATTTAGGCATTAGATATTTAAACTACGTATCTTTTTTCCTTCCACTACCAGGGAGAATAGCTACCAGTAAATGCCAATTATTTCTCCCAGATTATTTACCTGCAAATCCAATCTCAGGGATTTATTTTAAATTATTACTTATAAAACTTGATTTTTTATTTAACTCAGTTTAGGTATCTAATTGTTCAGATGGCTAAAGTTAGATGAAAATAATCCAATTTTATGAGGCTAATGATAGGCTTAACCATAAAGAAAAGCCTCATTCAGTATCCATCAATATTATCGGAAACCATCCAATAGGCTTAGAATCAGGCTACTGCAGCAGAAGGGATTTGCTTGTTTGCTTGCTAGTTTGTTTGCTTACTTTTTAAAACAGAGACGGTTAAAATTCAATTCATTATCAGTTTTCAGCTGTACATTTCATCAGGCTTTGATGATGGGAGTAAAAAGGAATTTGTAATAAATAAATAAGCATGGGTTTATGATCAGCTGCGCATGGTTAAACTTGTCACCGACTCTTCACATCCTTCTCTTTTTCTCTGAAACATTGATTTAAAAATGATTTCTATTTTGGTGTTGTTTATTTTGGATTATCAACTATAGACGCCTTTGGGAACTCAGGGATGGAAGTAATGTTATTGTAGTGTTTTGAAAGTTGTCTGTAGAAACGTTATTCTGTGCTATATCAACCATCTGAGTTTTCTTGGATGAGAAATGTATTGTCCACTCTGGAATTACAGGTAAAGACTGATGTCATAGGGCATTAAAGAGGATTCAGTGCCAGCCAGTGTCATGCCCCTTTCACCCACCACTACTCTCTTTGCTAATAAGAGCTGGCAGGAGTCAACTTAAGACATGACACTTCCCCTACACTTAGATGTCAGTGGGATTTCCCGTGCTCACTTTGTTGCTCCCTCCGGAGCCTCCATGCACCTTTTCTGCTGTGTTGTGAGCACTCAATGCTCCTTTCATGATGGTGGATGTGATGGGCTGTGACACCTATCATCTCAGTAAAGGGCCGTCTCAAACAATATCAGAAGACGTCACTTTGAGTCTGTCAGCTGGAAGAAAACTAGATGGCACTGATGCAAAGGGCTATTTATATCAATCCTGCACAACTTCAGCTCTGAAGTGCAAGATAGTCTGCAGAGCAGGATGTGGGCTCAAAAATTGTATCTACTCTCATTTTGGAGTATTTTCTCTTTATTTCTGGTATGACCATATAGTTGTACCTGATGCTGCTCTCTGGCTGTTGGAACATGGAGTGATACTTTGTGAAGAAAGAGATAAAATGCAACCCATTGTTCATCTGTCATATGCCATGGAGACACCCAAATCTCTGGTCTTTCTGAGTCTGTGGTAAAGGGGTTAAGCTGTTTAACACCTAATCGGATGACCTGACATATGTCTGCTGCCCTGACTTTGTCCGCATCTTCTTTCCTTGCATGCTTCAGCTGTTCTTCGTAGCACATTAGAGGCTTGCTGTCTTTATTAGTAACCAATAATGCATTAATACATTCCTTTTCCTATTACCTCGGACACTAATTCGGTGGAATTGGATACTGACAGTACATTGATGTTGTTAAGGTTAATGATCCAGAGATTTACAAGAGAAGTCGCATTAGAAGTCAAATTGATTGTAATAATTTTTTCGCTGAACAGTGTCAACATTAAGTACAGTATGTTGTGCATGCCATCCAGGAAGGCCCTGTGGCTGTTACGACAACTACAACATTGTCAACATACACTCCTTACAAGACATTTCACACTGAAGCATGTTTAGGTAAATGCAGCTCTAATAATGGATGCCTAAGATGCTCTAAGATATTGAGACACTCTGTTTCTAGTCTCTGCACATCATTTTGCCTTCAAGCATGTCTTGTACTACTTGTTTCCAGCTCCAAGGAAAACATTGCTATTGTCACCCAAAGAAGAGCAGAAAACAGAGTTTGGTGGTGGCTGTTGCCTAATTTTGGCCTGAATTGTTCGACAATGCAGAATATCTTCGCTGTTCATTCCTAAATTTTGCACAGGGGCTTTTTGGCAGTTTAGATGTTACACAGGCTGCTTTAAATTTTCAAGATGTGATATAATTTATGAAATAATTTTGCTGTTAACATTGCATTCATCTTAACAGTGGAAGATAGAAATTGCAGCTGAGATGCTTTGGGAATCTTGCAGAAGTGTCACTCTTAAACAAAAAAGCACATAATCAGCAACTAATAAAATAAACCTGTTGCCCATTTCACATTGTGAAATCCACTCCATGATTTCTCTGTCCTGCTATCCTGCTATACATTTTTGCTCTTTCTTTCTTGTATTCCTCTTTCAGTTTTTTGTTTGTTGGTTGTTTGTTTGCCTCTGCAGTTAGCATATTTATCTTGCTATCAAAGTCACTGCTGAGTACTGAATGATACCACAAACTCTGAAATAAAAAGTCTGTTGTGTTCGGCTCCTGTACAGCCATATGTACACCCACTGGACTTGACTCACACAATCCTGCTATCATAGTGTCAGCCCTGACTGCACAGTTCTCATGGCAGAGCTGATGATGGTGAGTTATGATTAAAGCTGAAGGTCAGGAAATTAACCTCTCATTCTTTTCACTGATGTTTTCTTCACAGGTATTGTATTGTTTCTTGATCTCCAGATTTCAACCAAACAATAAATTTCCAAAGAAAATTCTAATTTTAGCAACAGCAGCAAACATTCCCTGGAAAGAGAAGCTCACTAAGTAAAAATGTCTGTTTGTTTTGGCTCTGATAATGCACACTAATCATATCATCTCTTCCTTCTTCCTTTCTTCCAGTCTCATCTTGTCTTAACTAACATGCTATATGTTTACTTGGGGAGCTGAAACTGCAGGAGGGGACATAAGAAATACAGAGGGATTTGTCCACAGGTGGGGTTTGTGTGACTGCATGCAGATGCTTGCAATGTAGACATCTAGACTGGTTAACTTTGGCTCCTCTTATGAACAGTGGCAAAAATGAAAGATCTTGACATGACTCATTTCATTCCAAGGTGGATGAGCTGTTGCTTAAAAGCAAGAAAGGTGCTGGATACAGGGTCTGACTTTATAGACACCTGCAGTGTGGAATCTACAGCGTATAGCTCTCATGATGGCGACTGAGGTGAAAAGTAAGGTATTTTGGGACACAAAAAGTAAGGTACTTCGGGAGACACTGGACTCCTAATGTGATTAATTTGTAGGACAGGTCCTCTTGCATGTCAGTCTACAGAAAATTGAGGTTACACTTTTGCTGCCTGGGAAGACGACAGTGTATCTCATGCTATGGCAGACTATGTTAGTGCTGAACGCTCACTGCTTAATCCTTCATCAGGAAGCCACACTGTAGGCACCTAGATTTGAAGAAATGCCCCACAGATTTTCTTCATCTGTAAATACCATTGTACACAAAATGCCAAAAGAGAAGTCATCATGTTCTAGATCTTACCACTGTTGATATAACATATCCATAACATGCCAAACACTGTCTTTTACTGTGTACAGCATGATGTACAGCTTGCTCTCTACAACACCGCCTTGTTTGGTGGCTGATGTATAAGCTGGGATATTCCTTATAAGACATAGGTTAGTGGCATCATGTATTCTACAGCAGGCCTGTCAAAATACAGTGTCAACCTCTCATGTGTCACGTAAAAGCTGTTTGATGTTCTCCTCACTTGAACTCCTACTTTGCATTGTAATTAGGAGAGATCTTGACTGGGTGAACTTGTTAGCTTTATGCATGCAGAAGCCTAAGGACACTTTAATTAAAGTAAGAAGGAAACTTGAAAGCACAGTCAGCAAGAAATAATAATACACCTGAAAATAACCTGTTCAAAATCACTGGGGAAAAAAAAAAAAAAAAAAAAAAAAAAAAAAAAAAAAAAAAAAAAAAAAAAAAAAAAAAGGAATGAGAAATGTCACAGATAGGGAACATTATGAATTGGGGGAATCTAGCTATTCTTTTTCCAACAGTAGCATACAATCATTATAATTATAAATCATCCTTCACTTCTTGCCATGTGACAGTACTTGCAAAACAGAATCCCAACATTACTGACCAAAAAAACTGTCAGAAAAAAAGAAGTTATGTGGTGTTCGGTTGTTTTTTTTGTTTGTTTGTTTGTTTCGAAAGACCAAGTTCCTTAATTTTAATTCTAATAGAGAGGGAAGGGAATTTGCCAAGTCATGACATAAAAATATAAGAAATAATCCTCAAAATTACAACAATAACAACAAAAACAACACCATAAAACAAACAAACAAACAAACAAAAAAAAATCATTTAGTGGAATTATTCTTTTGTAGATGACCTACACAGAGAGAAGGAAACATCAGAAATATATTGAAAGAATATGAAATAATAATAATCTGTAATCTAGTCCTTATTCAGAAGCTGCACTGACCTCATTGTTCCCTGACTTCTCAACTGCTTTAGTTTGCAAAACTGAATTTGACAGTTCTGCCTCCTTTCTGTGCTCACATCTCTTCTCAGAGCAAATATTCTTCCCTTTTGGCTCATTCTCATGCACCCTGAACGTTGCATGAGTTAGATGTGCTTATGTGCAGTCTTCAGCAGGTACAAGCTGAGGTGCTTATCTTCATCTGTTGTGTCCTGACTTGTTTATGACTACTCTTGGTTTGCAAGATCAGGATCCATTTCCATTTCATTTTTCTAAAAATCTCCTTGGGGGCATGTTTTAGCTCTTCGTCTTTTTACCTTCTTTCATCTGAAGGAAGTAATGGGATATCACCTCTGGAGAGCCCCAGAAGCAAACATATGCTTACAAGAACAGTATGATAAAAGGCTACAGAGCCCTACCCAGTATTCTAGGTAAGTCTTCTTCAGCATCTTTGGATTTTTGGCAATTAATGACATTAACACTTTCTCACCTTTCCCAGAGAAATATTTCTAAGCCTAAGTTAAGCATGTATAACAGGCTGAATCCTGCTTCTTTCCATGACTGCACAGGAAACCAGGTGTTAGAAGTCCTGATTAGGAGTTGGTCTGAATCACTCATCACTGTCTGTAAGTGCTTATGTATGTATGAAAAACCACCTACAGCCATGCACAGCCCACAGAGGCAGTGTGACAGAAGCTGTGGCAGGTCACAAGCACAACACCATCTGTTCACAAGAAAGAGTCACTGAATACACTTATAAATGAATACAAACAAAATAAAGACAAGGTTGAAACTGGTTAAAGCATCATGCTGAACACTTTTAGCTTTGCTCTAATAATTTTTAATGTTTCAAAAATAAGAAATTGTTAGAGCAAATATCTGAGCAGAACTGGATGCAGATGTTCCATAAAATGGTTACTTGATTGAACAATCTCATGTCTCAAAAATACCAGGTACCTATACTGGCCAGATATCTATACTGAGAAGATGACATGGAAAATGAAACTAGTTGTATGAATGAAAATGACTTACAACATCATTTCTTCCAAGCAATGTCTAGTAAGCTTTGTAATCTCTTTTTAGGTTAAAACCCATTTTCAGCATGAGTTCAGTGCATGCTACTGAGCCTGCCATGTCACGTGCAATTAAATGAGATGCATGACATTGGCTTCTCATCAAGAAAAACTCTGAACACTGAAAATATGAAAATAACCTAGCATATAAGATTCTAAACTGGAAGAAACTAAAGAAAACATGAAAATATATGGAAATTCTCAGCCAAACTGGCTTCTTTGTCATTTCTAAGACAAGTAAAATATTTGACAATTATCTACCAGAAAACACATTCAGCTATCGATGTACTATTCTGTTAGACTTGATAATCATACAGATGAAGGCTAAGACAGCTCTCAGATATGCTGGAAACATCAAAAACTTTTAATAAAGAGCATAATATCAGCACAGATGCAAACAGTTGCAGTTTGAAAGCAAAAGTTCTCTCAGGAATCTACAACAGGAGTCTACAAAACCTGGTCAAATATGTCCAAGGACATATTTGAGGCCTGGTTAGTGTGGACAACACATGGGAAAAAAGCAGAATAAACAAATAAAAGAGGTACAGAAAATGAAAAGCTCCTCCATAAGATAAACAGAAGAGTGGTGGGAAGGAGCCATTTCATTCCAACTTATTCAAAATATAGTAATACTCATCTGGGAAATAAATGAACTGCCAGACATTACTACCAGAGTAATATAAGGCAAGAAATGTAGTACTTTAGAAAGCCAAACATCCCAAACCATTTGATTTCAGACTAAAATCTCAGTTTACTTGTGACAAGTTCAGTTATATCCTATCATCTCTGTATATTAGTTATCAGCTTGACAGATCAAATTGCTAATCTGTTCATTAAGAAACTCCCAGAAACCTTTAACAGAGGCCTGATCCAACTCTCAGTGCTGAGTTGTAGGGATATTTCCATGCCTAAGGCTACATATCTTGTTAAGATCAAGTTATTTCCCCAGGACAAACCACACACTGTGAAGCAAGATAAATATATTGAACAGACAAAAACTTTCTTACAAGACAATTTAATCTAACCTTCCAATTATTTTGTTTCCAACCAATCCAAGACAAAGCCATGGAGAGAACGAATTTATGAAATGTAATTTCCCATAGGACATGATGAACAGGACATGGAAACCACATCAGTTACCCAGGAACTTCAAGTTACCAGTAAACATCACAAATATAGTGATGCCATGAGGCAAGTTGCTGTCATTGGAAGAGTTCACATTTAACCCTACTGTGAGGTGTACTGGAAAAGGTTTTAGTACTGATGAAGGAATAAACAACCCTCCCAACCTTGGAGAACTCCGTTTTAGACTTTAAAATATATTAAAATGAATTGATGTGCTATTATCATAAACTTACAAAACCACGTACCTACACTGAAAATAATAGCAATACTAATTAACATGCATACTAAATGTAAATTTATGGATATTATGATATTTTCCCAGTGTTGCCTTTTAATACGACTATCCTACAAGGAAGAACTCTGAGATTAAGACTACAATACATTGTCTTCAGAAAATCACTTTCTAGTGGATTTAGATGTTGATTCCTCTTGGCTTCCTTATGCTCTTCTGCCCTAGAAAATATCATCCTGCAGCAAAGATGGCAGGAGGATTATCTGATTCCTCCTGATTGAGATAAAGTGGACTCATCTTCACTGTGGTATGGTAGATCAAGCTTGTCTTCAGTATGTGTTAAAGTGAAGGTGTATTCCTGAATACACAGATGTGCATTTCCCACCACCATGGGGAGAAATAAAAACCCTGGTAGAATAGCAGGTTAAAACATACTAATATCTACCTCAACAGACTGTTATGCACACCCAAAAAAATTCCCATGCATTTGAAATACGATGAAAAATAAGATGAACATGATGTTCATGCAATCTTATGATCAGCCCTTAGGACAATCTCTGGACTAGACATCTCTCTTAGCAAGAGATCTCTAGTTGCATCAGACCCATCAAAGATGGACCATCATGAAGAACCTGAAAATGTACAAACAGAGCCTGATTTAGTACAACTTGACATTTATCTAGGTCTGCACTGGGATCAGGTATTTTTCCATTTGCACAACCCTTGTCTGTTGAAAATCCAAACCAAGATTAAAAAGCTTAAGGCAGCATGATGATTATATTGCAAGCATTACTGTAAAGAATGCTATTAGAATGCACTTATTATGCCAAAACAATGAGTATGCACTGAGTGATTTAAAATATATTTTTTCACATTTGCAAAGATGAGGACTTATAACATTATACAAATCTGAAATAAACATAAAATAATGTTTTGCCATTACTGATAATAATATTTCAGATCTCCATTGTAATGTTTACTGTGTCCAATATGAAAGGATCTGTTGTGATAGGAGAAGGGGAAATGGTTTCAAACTAGAACAGAGGAGATTCAGAATGGATTTCTACAGTCAGGGTAGTGAAGTGCTGGCAGAGGTTGCCCAGAGAGATGGTGGATGTCCCATTCTTGAAGACATTCAAGGTCAGGCTCAATGGAACTCTGAGCACCTGATAGAGCTGTGGTTCTCCCTATTCACTGAAGGGAGTTGGACTAGATGACCTTCAAGTGTCCCTTCCAACTCAAACTGTTCTATGATTCTATGATGAAAACACTATGTATACTGATTCAGATGTAGGTTACTGTCCAGCCATAATCTTATTGAAAAGATTTAATCTCCAAATATATTTTCAACAGAGTTAATATGCTAGTATTAACTTCTTTAATATGTTGGTTGTTTTGTTGTTGTTTTTTTTTAACTAGTCATCAAAAATGTATCTTTTTCATCAGGTTAATCCTTTCCTTTTTCTTTCTATGGCTTTATGGATAAGAAAGCTAGAACTCAACTTTCCACAGTAGCCTTTGACTCTTTTTAACACTGACTTCTTTCCATTTTTTCATACGCTTAGTGAAATGAAATTTTCTCCAGAATCCCATTGCAAATGCTTTTTGCATAAAAATTCATCATCAGCCACAATCTCCAAAAGGAGCTGAAAAGAGAAACAACTGAATAAATGAACAGGAGATGTTTTGAAAGATGAAAAAGTGATGAGGAAGAGATTGAACTTCGTTGGGTAGGACATTATTTGTCATTTATTCTCCCTAGAGGTCCAGCTCAGATTGGAGAGAGAAGACAACCTTATGTGACTGGCTTTTTCTAACTTCCAAACTGCCACAGAAAGACAGTCCTGGGGAAAAGCAAAATAAAGCAAAGCAGAGCAACAAGAAGCAAAAAAGAAAAAAAGGAAAAAGAAAAAAAAAAAAAGGCAATGACAAACAAGGCAGCTTATAGCACATGTGTTTTGAATTCTGCTCTGTTAAATACATTTTGTCTCCCTGAATAAAGTACAACATCACACTTCAAAAGTGCAAAGAGTAGACTGTGAGATAAGTGAAAATGATGGTTGTGTGCTAGAAAGAGAAAAGGACTGTGGAGTCATTTCCTCTAAAATAGTTTGCCATAGTCATAATTGTTTGGCATGGTTCATCTCCTTCACTAAAGCTGATGGAAAAGGGATCCTTGTTTTCCTACTTGTGAAACACATTAATAGGTTAGCTTAAGAAAGGAATGTTGATCAATAACTTCGACACAAACAAACATCTGAAAAAGGGATCCTTCCAAAAAGGAAGGCTCAGACTGAGAACATATTGCACCTGTATCATTGATTTTCATTCCTTTCTCTGGAATTCCTGAATCTAATTTTTATGATCCTATTTATAACTTTAGTGCAAATCAGAAAAGGCCTACCATTAACAGAGCCATGTATCTAATTTCTTCTCACGTGTGTAAGGGGATGGAAGTGAAAAGGTAACTTCTAAAGTTTGTCATGTACTTATCTAAAGAAACATGAACACTGACCCAGAAAGATTGCTGATAAGAAGATCAGCCTAGTAATAACAGTTTAGATTTTTACTTTCTCTCTGGGTCAGAAGCCATCAGTATATTGTTCCTCTGTTTTGAGAGCTCTCCCTTCCTGATACTTAGTGAAAGAAAGGAGAGGCAGGCTCATGTTCAGCTCTCTAGGCTGAGGTGTCATCTATTAAGACACTTTACCACAATGTTTAAGAATTACTGTACAGCAACAAACACTATGTATGATCTTTGTCAGTGCTGCTTTGAGATCTCATACAAGGCTGCAGTGGAGAGCATGAAGTTAGCTTGTGTTACCTTTCATTGGATGTAGGTTATATATATACATACAGACAATAAACACGGCTCAACTAACCCAAAGATGCTGGTTAAACTGTGGTAGCTGCTTAAATATGTGAGTCATTGAATTTAACCAAGATAAAAAAAAAACTGTTGGTTTTACTGCACATTTCCCACATGCTTCAGTAAAAATTTAGCTGCAGTTTCCATTTATTCAAAATGTACAGCTACAGTATGTTTTCTTGTGTCTAAGGATGTTTATACCCAAAATATATTCTATCTCAAAACACATTTTCAAAATATGTTAGAATAATAGTAAATATATTTATATCAGTGCATTACTTTATTTCCAAATATATTACGGTTGACAACTACTGTGCTGTAGCATGTTACAGCAACAGTCTCATTTATAGCCCACAACTGAATGCTTAACTGAATCCATTCTCAGAGTCTTTCCCTAAATAAAGTAGCAAGAGGGGTTTAGAGGTTACGGTGCAATCTTGAAGTGTCCCTCTAGTTGGGGGAATAAACAATCCTTTAGTTGCTTCACCTAAAATGAAATTTCATTGAAATCATCCATCTGTTTTGTAGGTTCAATGCTGAGCTTTCTTTCAAGGATGTTCAATAGGATGACTTGTGTAGTGATGGAACTTGTGATACTTTTTAGTATCTTGTACAGCAAGCCAGAGCTTATCTTGTTCATTTGTCCTGGAATTTTATGGGGGAAAAAAAAAAGTGTTTTTTGGATTTTTTTTTTTTTTTTTTTTTTTAGGGAGAAGTTGCATTAAAACTTTTTATTAGTGAGCTTATTGGCTTTCCACACACACATAAGGAGAAAGGAAGAAAGATTAATTATTTTGGCAGGAAATCCATAATTCTATAGCTGTACCTAAAGTGAGAGCAAGTTCAGCAAGTCAAAGGATTTTATCAAAGTCAATAAAGCTTGAGAAATGGGATCCCAGTATCAGGGCCCTGCAACAACAGAAATGGACTAGAGAGCGATTACCCATCCCCTTCTTCTTCCTTCTCCCAAGGAAATGAAATCTTCAAGGCAAAAGGATTAAAGTGAAAACTAGTGGTATAGAAATGGAAATTTCTTCCTGGGGATGATTTGCATATTTTCCACATACACTTTATCACATCCTGAGCTTTTGGCACCCATGTTCAAGGCTTTGATGTGGGTCTGCAAGTGGCAGGGGCCAAAAAGGAAGAGAGTTGAAGACACTCTGACTTCTCACAAGTACATCAGACCAACACAAATGACTATAATCATATTACAGCATGGCAACACTGAAATGGTCACAGTTAAATAAATGCAGCGAAGTCACTGAGTCTAAAATGTCATCAGCTGCTTAAATAGTCACCATTTCTACCTTCCAACTTCCTTCACCTGTGGATTTGCGACTACATGCCTCCCACCGTGTCTGTAAGTTTTAACTAAAGTATTAGTTCAGTACTAATTGTCAAAATTATTTTCAAAGTTTGAGGCTATGTCAGTAATATTTTGCAATACCTACACCTTTTTTTAAACAATGGCTACAGATGCAAAATTCATGTCTGAATCTGCATCTGATGTAGCCAGTCCCAAAATATTCTATTTCACTCCTTTCCAGTGCTAATATTATAGTAAAGTGATTTATTCCTTTGTAACATTACATACTGAGTATTATCATGTTATTATTTATGTTATGAAGCAATATCCAGTCACATTTATTTTCCTTTCTGTAATACATTTAAAAATATTCATATTAATAAAACTCCTTTGAAGTTCTAAAAATAGGAAGTTATGTTGACCGAGAAGATTCCAAATTGTCCCAGATACACAGAGTGGAATTGAATCCCCTCATTGCATCCAGTGGGATATTAAAATATTTTGACATGTATTTCCCACAGTATTGTCTTTTTTAGTGTATCTCATAGAAATAGTCTGAAATGAATCAGACTCTACAACTGAATCTATCAGTTCATGTACCCCTTTGGACATCCAGCACTGACACAGCCACAACACACTAATCTGTTCAGAGTGACTTCACCCATCTACAAGGCAGAGATGAATGTTAATGAAGAAAAAAGTAAACAAACACAAAACAAATATCCAGAGTGTTATGCCTTGCTTATGCTAGATAATACTACACCAATAATGTTCAATTGCATTCAGTTCTGAGCAGATGCACTCTCAAACCTCTCCGTATAACTTGACCCCTCCCAAATAAGAAAGGAAATTTATGATAAATATGAACTGACTTGAAGTCTCATGTTTCATTTTTCGTCATGTGCTAAATAGGAGAATAAAGGATGCACAAAGCCCTATCAGTCCTCAAAGTAGAGGTCTCACTGTCATACCAGTGGTGACTTTCCCCTTTGCTCTGTGTATTTTAATAAAGTAAACAATTTTTATGTTTTCACATTTTATTTCCTATGCGCTGTACTCTTTTCTGCACTAAGCCACTCTAACAGCTTTCTTGGATTTATTTTAAATTAGAGTAGTGCTGATTCATATTTGAGACATAACGGTGCCCTCTCCAAGTTTGTATACAACTACACTGTCTTATTTTAGGTGAGGGAAGGACATGGCACTCTCATGTATCATACCCCCATCAAATGTTTGGCAAGCAACACTAAATTATTAGGGAAGAGGCCATCATTTGTCTAAGATAATTTTGTCATCTTGTACAATACAAAGAAAGTCATTTTTAGTTAGCTGGAAAAAAAAAAAAAAAAAAAAAAAAAAAAAAAACCAATCACCTAAAGCTTATTTGAAATGAAAATTTAGGCATACAGTTTTCTTTCTTTTTTAAAAAAATTCAGCTGGGAGTCTTTGCTTATTTTATAATTTGAAGAAAGTGGTAGGCAGCCAATGTAGGAAGTTAATTTTTCACATGGGGCGATTTTACTGTTCGACGTATTGCACAGGAGACAGAATTCCATATGTCATCTGAAACTGGAAAAGACTTGACAGAAAAGTTCTCAGACTTGCAAAACACTTCCACGTCTGTTATGCATTTGCAGATCAATCTCAGCAAAACATTGCAAATTTAAGCACCTGCACAGTCAAGTAGCAGATAAAAATGTTTAGCTAAAGGATTTACAAATCTCAAATTTCAGGACACAAGATGAGCTTCTTAGGAGGGACATATGATTCATATCTATGTAACAGAACTTTCAGACACTGTAATCATTGTTCCTTGTAGAAAAATGCTTCTTAATTAGAGGCAGATGTTGAAAATTTTGAGTTATATGAAAACGTCATAAGCCAAGTCTCTTAAAGAAAATAATAGGTTACTTGTTGGACTCTGTCTTTAGAAATAAAGAACTGTAGAATTGGTAAAATTACACAGAAAACCTGTATTTCTTCTCTGTGTTCAGCATTTTTTGTTGCTCTAAGCTGGGCTGAAATAGAAGTCAAGAGTACAAGATTAAGTGCAGCTTTGGGATAGATGGGAATCCTCTCATGGAAACATTAGCTTCTTAACTAACAGAAAAAATGAAATGGACACACACAAAAAGCAGTTTCTCTCTCATGCATTACTCTTTCACCACACTAAATTCATGCCAGACAAAAATAAATACATATATTCATTTCTATAGATCTCTCCCATATGGTCTTTGCAGACCTAGTCATTTTGGTTTGAAGGTGATGAAGTGCTGCAGTCCTGTTGCAGTCTCTTCAGAAGAGATTTCTTGGGTGTCTCTGTCCCTCCCCTTACCAGTAAATATCTTTAGCACCTCTGTATTCACTTCCTTTTTCCTCAAGAAAACAAACACTTTATTTTTAACGTTCTTTAGATCTATTTGACAGAATATCAGGTAACCCCTTCTGCAGTACTCTTGAGATAATGTGTAAGATATGATGTGATGTCATCTCTTTGCAGCATGACATCCTCATGTGTCAATTATTGAAACTACAAACTAATGCAAACACCATATCCTATCTCACAGGGCAGCATTGAAACCCATTTTACCACAATGAGAATTCATGCACTGCAGTTCTTCACTCTGAAAAATTATGTTTTCTTCTGCACCTGCACTAAAGAACAGCAATACCTCTTTTCCTTTACTCCCCATCAGGAGATGTACAGCTGTCCTCAGATTTCATATATCAATGACTACCACGGGTGATTGCATTCTGCTGCCTTTCACATTTTAAGGGAAGTCCTTTTCTGAAGTTATACATTTCATACATGTGTAACACAGAGGGATAATTTATTGTGGTGGAGGATCAAATTCCTTCTATTCATTTCATGTCGGCCGGATGTGATTACACTCATAGCAAATGCACATCAGTTTCAGGGAAAGAGGCTGCTATTTGTGCAATAGGTCAGTGAAATGATAGTCTATCAGGAAAAGAAAAAAAGAAAAAAATAAATAATTATTCACTTAGCTGTTAAGCTGCAACAGAATTTCTCTTCATAAATGGTAATTTAAGCATGCTTGAATGTGTAAATATACAAAGGAATATTCACAACTGATGGGTTAATCCATGACTGATGGTGACTGGTCTTTGAAGCAGAGAGAGAAGAGCAAAGAACAGGCACAGAATTACATGTGTGCTGGCTGTAGGAAACTTCCCCTTGGGTGCTGGTCAGGAAAGGGCAGTTTATTGCAGCCCAGGGAGCTACAACTGCATTAAAAACTTCTCTAAAAATGTGGTCAGGTGCTGGAATAGACTGCCCAGGGAGGAGGTGGCATCACCAAACCTAGAGATGTTCAAGAAGAATGCAGATGTGGTGTTAAGAAAAATGGTTTAGTGGGCAACATTAGTGGCAGGTGGATGTTGGATTAGATGATCTTGGAGGTCTTTTCCAACCTCAATGATTCCATGATTGTACGAAACACTTTAGTAAAATTGCTGATCTGTACAGATCTATCTGGTAGGTATATAAGAGCTTCTTTCCATCCCAGGAAATGAGGATTTTTTGAAAAGCTTGCTGCATGGTCTAGTAAAACCTGGTACAAGCGACTCAAAACCTTTGGATGGTTCATTTCAACTTGCTCAAGAAAAAATAAAGGTAATTTCACCTCCAGCTTCTACTGGCATTGTGATCCATATTCATTTTTTTATTTGTTGCGTTGTTAAAATGCCTATTTAACCAGTTCATTTTACTACCTAAGGCTATAGCTGAATTTTGTTTGCTATCCATGTGTTATCCTCATGTCACATCAGATGATATTATTTATAGATCCTAGATCAAGGAATCTGGGAAGATAAATGCTTTAGACGGCTGCTCTAGGGAGGAGGATCTTCAGAAGAGCCTCTGGGAAGGTGTGAGATAGGGATGAAGAATTGTTTTAATGTTGGAAAAAAAATGATTAATTTAGAGATCAAATTAAATATTCCTCACAGAATGCTGGAGATGCATCCTGGCAAATTAGTGATAATTACTGAACAATTTTTAGCCTGGCTTCTTCAGGAAATGAGGCATGGAAGATCATTCTGTCTGTCAGTCTCACTTAATAACTATTGGATCCATTCATCAGCTGCAAATATGACAGAGGAATGATGCTGTCAGAGTTATTTTGTCTTCATTTTTTGTCCACATTCTTGACGAGGTGGCTGTGAGATGGAAGATGCCTGATTGATATTCTTACAAAGAGAAAGGATTTAACAGATTAAATATTGAAACTTTTAAGAATTATTAAATAATGAGGAAAAAAAACAATCAAATAAGCATAGGAAATAAAAATGCTTAATCCCATATCGCAGAGGTTTTTTGTCAAGTCAAAAGGATTGTCACAATTCTCTAGTGTCTATCAAAGGGTGCATTTAGTATTCACTATTATTTAGCCCATTGTGAAGGAGATAAATACTTTGCAAAATGAAATGTGTGAGCTCTGATACTCAATACTCCTCTTTCTACTTAAACTATGTGATATTTTCAGAGATATATTACATACCACTTCTCACTGACACACAAGTAGGGTGTTGCGTATCATAGAATCATAGAACAGACAGGTTGAAAAAGACCACAATAATCATTTAATTTCAAGCCGCCTGCTATGTGCAGAGTTGCCAACCATCAGACCAGTCTGCCCAGAGCCACATCCAGCCTGGCCATGAATGCCTCCAGGGATTGGGCATCCATAGTCTCCTTGGGCAACCTGGTCCAGTGCATCTAGTGTGTGGCAGGAGGAGAACCATTGCTTTAATTTGATGACAGGTTCCAGCACTTTCTATTGGCCGCAGTTTTCTTATAGGAGGCTTGTATTGTCCAGGTTCTACACTCTATATTCACTAAACAGAGTCACTAGGGGTCATTGGCAAAGCAAGTAGGTAAAACCAGAATCATGGAAAGTAACTCAAATGATAAATGCCCTTTGTATGTGATTGGTGAGATATCCATTAATTATATATAAATTTATATATATAAATATATATAAATCTCTTGCAGGAGATCATATGTTACCTATTCCTTCACCCCACAGCAGATATGATAAGCTTTCTTCACTTGGGAGTGTGAAGCATTTCTCATTTCACTTTTTGAGAGCTCCATGCAAACTCATTCATCACACTGTCCAGATGCTCCTGGCTGTTTCCAGGACAAGGAAGAAAAACATGAAGGTTGTTCAGTGAAATCTCCAACTCGCTATGAACTAGAATAACACTATACTGAGCGAACTAAATCTTGTCCTTCATTACATCATCTAAACAGTTCTTTAACACCTCCAAGTTCAGTACCCATGGTCCTACATGGCTGCTTCAGGACCTGGTATATGATTCATTTCTGTTAGCTTTCTTAAATTATTTGTGCTATGACTCCAGGCTATGTGCAAAAGATCACACTACTTGCCAATTTCATTGTCAGCAGGAACAGTTTCTTAGAAATATTTTAATCATATGCAATTGTATACAAATAATGACTATGAATTGACATAGGCACAGAAGAGGCTGCTTGAGCTGGGGTATCTCCAGGACCACCTAAATTCCCCAACTAGAGAGCTGCTACACCAATTAATCAAACACTTGCTGTGAAGCTGGTAGGAACTCAATAGACAACCTTTTCCCAACTGTCACCTCAAACCAAACAGTTGTCTCACCTGTATAAAGACAAACTCGGTACTCCTATTAGCATGTGTTGTATTTTGGGGTGACAGGTGAATGATTGGACTGGATGATCTTACAAGTCTTTTTCAACCTTGGTGATTCTATGATTCTATGAGGAACACATCCCTGGTGACCAGTTATAGATAAAGGACAAGGTAGGACCACTTCCTCCATCTTTTCTTCTAAGGAGCTCTTCTCTCTAATTTAGTATTTAAAATTAAACACGAAGAAAAAAAGAAAAAACAACAACATAAAAAAAAAAAAAAAAAAAAAAAAACCAGAAATCAATACTAACATTTGCAATAAACATCTTAAAAAAACTCTTTATCAAGCTACATTTCTGAAAAGATCATTGTTTTGTCAGTGAATGAGGAAATCTCAGTAATCTTATTCTCTAATATCTTACAAATTAATCATATTTGCAAGTGCCAGACAGGCACTGGGAAAACCTTGTTTTAGGTTTCATAGAAGTGCTAGCCAAATATTTCCTTTGCCATTTCTATGTCTAGACCAAAAGATACTTATGTTACAATACAAAGAATTTGTGGTAAATTCAAGTCAATCTTTCAAGTCCTTTAAAGTCTTACCAGCAAGGTTGCCAACCTCAGCTAGTGAAGTATCACCTTACACCTGACCATCTAATAAATAAGAAGTGTCCTAGTTCCCTGATGGTGTTGTTTCCATGGAAATTAATCTTAGGCACATAGTAAAGCGTTTCTTAAAGAAAGCAGAATAACATCAGACCTTCCAAGATGACCTAGTTCATTTCTTTCTACAGACCTACCAATTAGCTGCCAAAATGTCCATACTTAGGAAAGTTTATTTTTGATCCTACATTTTAATTGGCTTCATGTGCAACAGGTAAGCTAAACAAAGGACCATGTCACAGCATTTCTGATTTGCGCTGGTGGTCTCAGCAGCAACACAGATTACAGGAGAAGATAACTAGGAAGACTGAATAGCTGTGTGCTCTTTGACTCGAAAAAGTCTTGAGAGGAGGAAAAAATGTAAGTGAGAGAAAGATAAGCATGATCTGAAACATGTTTTACTTCTGCCTCTGAAATTATTACTTACTTCACTTGTTAGAAGATCATGCGACTATTTTTTAATAACAGCAAAAGAATCTTAAAAAAAATAAATTGTAATTCCTAAAAATTGGAAAGAAGGCAGTAGTATGGATCCTCCTGTTGCCAAAAGAGGGGCTGCATTTAAGATGGTCTGAACCATCTTCTCAAAGCTCAGTGTGAGAAATGGATAGTCCTTCCTGCTCTTTTAGGGCTGTAACAGCCACACGACAGAAATCTCTGAGTGCAGGAGCTATTCTAAAGGGAGTAAATAAGCATCTTCTGCAGCATACATGATGAAAGCAGCAGCTCCAAAGGAAACATAGCCTCCACTTCAGTGCTCTCTGAGCTATTTATTTCCTTTGCCGACTGATCTGAATGATCTCACTTGAAGTGAGAAGGCAGCTGCATACATGTTTTCCTCAGGAACCTCTGTAGTTACTGGATGCAGGAACAGAATGGCAAATAGGAAGAAATATGTTTGTTTTAACTTTCTGCATAGAGCTTGTACAGATTTCCTCACTGCAGTCTCTTGCTCTAATTGATAGCTCTTCTCCAGTTTAATGATGATAGCCACATCTTTCTTCTTTTAAAGACAGAAAATGTCGGCAGAGGGAAGAAAACCAATACAGTAGCATCCACATAACAAGTATCTGTGATGTGGCAAGGTGCTGAATGCAAGTTCCCAGAGACCTCTGCTATAAACTCTCCATCTTTCCTTAGAGTCCAGAATAATACAGCAGTCCCTGAAGTCAAAGCTGCTAAAATAGTCAGTAAGAATTCTGCTGGAGGCTGAGCGGAAAAGAAAACACTGCTAGTGCCAGACTCCTGGCCATGCAGTGGAGAGAGGCTCCGCCTGGATTCATCATATTGTGAACTGAGAGCTTTAATCTGAAGACAAGTCTTTGATTAGAGATGGAGAGTTGTTTGTCTTAAAGCAGGTGAAGTCAGATTTGGTGAGCAAATGAAAAACAGAATCCTCTGTGTTTTAGCAAAGCTTATTTCAGTTGCCATACACACTTGTGTCATAAAGGGACTTCTCACAAAGGGACGATATTAGTATTGAGGCTTCACGTGGAAAATGAATTCATTTATAATGGATTCTGTTGAAGATTAAAAAAGAAAAAGAAGGAAATTTTTGTCAGTGGCAATGTTTTACGCTCAATACATTGATAATCCTTTCGTCTACTGTTTTCAGTTGAACAATCACTGAAAAACACTGAAATTTACACTCATATGTGGCACCCAGAAAGGCAGGTTGTTTTCCTATTGCTACAGTTGGCACCATGTAATTAAAGCTCATATTTTAACAACAGATTTTGGTGCTGGGAGTGGAATTGCAGAGTGAGGAGAGCCACTGCAAAGCTGCTGAAAGCCAGAGATCCACCAACGTTATGTCCATATGTTTAGGCTACTTTCTGGCTGTGAGGCTTGTCTTGTTGAACTGAGACACAGAGCAGCTGGAAATCTTGCATGAGAAATAGAAAGCCATGTAGATGAAACTTTTTTGCAACAAGAGCAGAACAAATTGTTTAATGCAAACTGCTTCAAATAACAGTATTTCCACAGGAAGAAAGAAAGTTAAGCAGAGAGATGCATGGAACACTTCTCTTGCAGGGACAGTAATTTGGAGATGATCCCTTGCTGCACAACTGTGTTGCTGGGAGGCAAAAGGAGGTATTTAATGTCTCCAGCCCTGTCTGCTGATCCCACAATGAACATTCTTCTACTTTTTTTTTTTTTTTTTTTTTTCTTTTCTAACAGAATAAAGGAATCCATCTCACAGGAGGCATAGGAGTGTCAGTGCCTTACATTTCCTCCACTTTGGAGCTGACTCTCTGCCTGCCCATAGACTGCAGAGCTGAAAAATCTGTGCTTTCCTTTGCTGCTGGCAATCTTGTTCCCAAGGTGTCTCACATTCAGCTGAGACAAATGGGCATGAAATAAACAGATGTCTATGTTTTGTTTCTTGTCTCTGGTACCAGCTGGTCCCAGTCAATGGAGGTGCTGAGCCCAAGCTTCTAACCCAAGTCTCAGTGTGACCCATCTTCCTTGGCTTTTTTAGTCCATCCAACACAGTGTTTCCTCTGCAATCTGGCTTTGGTGGTTTGAGCAAGATTGTGGTCATGACAGCTCACAAATTCAGAGAGTTCAGACCATGTGTGCAGAAGTCCTAACAAGACCATGGATCTACCACAATCACTGAAAAACTGCCCCCAAACCTGTTCTCACCAGAAAGACTATTTGCTCTCTTTAGAGTGTCTCACATTATGCCATAGATCATCATCCTTGACTTGTTTCAGCCTTGTTAACTCACGTGTAAGAGGAGCTGTGTGAGAACTATAGCCTTGTCCTCCTGCAGAAGCTGAAGGCCGGATGCTTGCTGATGACAATTAGATAAAATGTATTGCACTGGTGGGCAAAAAAAAAAAAAAAAAAAAAAAGGGTCAGGGATCCCAGAAAGCATTTGAGTATTCACATAGACATAGATCTAAAATTCCTGATGTCTGGAAGAGGTTTAAGGAATCCTATCCAGGCGTGGGCTCAGGCAGAAATGATTTCTTCTTCCTATACTCTTGCAGATTATTTCTCTTCATCTCATTTTTCACAATGTGTGAATGCAGCCACCAGTCTAACAGACGGTCTGTCCCAAGATCTATTACTGCAATTTTCAGCATTTTTCAAATATAGCACAAGCTTCTTCCCGTCCATCAGTTAGGACAGATGGTAGTAAGATTTTCACAGAATCACAGAATCACAGAATCACCCGGGTTGGAAGGGACCCCAAGGATCATGTAGTTCCAACCCCCCTGCCTAGCAGGGCCACCAAACATACACATTCAGATCAGGTTGCCCAGGACCCCGTCCAACCTGGCCTTAAACACGTCCAAGGATGGGGCATCCACAACCTCCCTGGGCAGCCCGTTCCAGGGCCTAACCACTCTCCTAGTAAAGAACTTCCCCCTAACATCCAACCTAAATCTTCCCTCCTTCAACTTAAAACCATTTCCCCTAGTCCTGCTATTGTCAGCCCTTTTGAAGAGTTTACTCCCCTCCTGGGTGTAGGTTCCCTTCAGGTATTGATAGGCTGCAATGAGGTCACCCCGCAGCCTTCTCTTCTCCAGGCTGAACAAGCCCAACTCCCTCAGCCTGTCCTCATAGGGGAGCTGCTCCAGCCCCCTGATCATCTTAGTTGCCCTCCTCTGGACCCTTTCCAAAATCTCAATGTCTTTCTTGTACTGAGGGCTCCACACCTGGACACAGTACTCCAGATGGGGCCTCACAAGAGCCGAGTAGAGAGGGACAATCACCTCCCTGTCCCTGCTGGCCACCCCTCTCCTGATGGAGCCCAGGATCCCATTTGCCTTTCGAGCTGCCAGAGCGCACTGCTGGCTCATGTTAAGTCTCTCGTCCATCAGGACCCCCAGGTCCTTCTCTGCCGAGCTGCTCTCAAGGACCACTCCTCCCAGCCTGTACAGGTGCCTGGGGTTCTTCCGGCCCAAATGCAAAACCCTGCACTTTGCCGTGTTGAACCTCATCAGGTTCACCCGAGCCCAGCCCTCCAGCCTGTCGAGGTCCCTCTGAATGGCATCCCTTCCTTCCACCGTATCAACCGCACCACTCAGCTTGGTGTCGTCAGCAAACTTGCTGAGGGTGCACTCGATTCCCTCATCGATGTCATTAATAAAGATGTTAAAGAGCACCGGTCCCAAGACAGACCCTTGGGGGACACCACTTGTTACCGGCCTCCACCTGGACATAGAGCCATTGACCACCACCCTCTGTCTGCGGCCTTTCAACCAATTGCTTATCCATCGGGTCGTCCACCCATCAAATCCACTTCCCTCCAATTTGGAGATGAGGATGTGGTGGGGGACCATGTCAAAGGCCTTGCTCAGGTCCAGGTAAATGACATCGGTCGCCTTCCCTTCGTCCACCAATGCCGTCACTCCATCATAGAAGGCCACAAGATTAGTTAGGCATGACCTTCCTTTGGTGAAGAATTTTGTCCATACTTTTTTTCTCCTATGGCATGGACAGCATCAATCCCAGAAGTGCATCACTTTCCGATTGAGCTCATGGGATGATAGTATTTGAGTGAATGCAGTTAGGATCTCTTAGAGATTTCTGCTGCAATACCTACTGCAGTACATAATTCTTGCTATGTTTTTGTTTTGTTTTGTTTTGTTTTCCTTCAGAAGTTAATGACCTGGATCTTTAGCTTATGTGAAATACATGATGAATAACACTTCTGCATATATGAGAGGCTTGATTCTTTTTTTCACTAGAAAACAGGAATCCAGAACAGCTTTTTATCTTGAATTCAAATTCTCTATTTCTATCCTGTGATGTCAGCCATATCTGATGTTGGCCAAGAGGAATAAAGCCAGGTTTATTTCAGAGATGACAGGTCTCCTTTCGGTGTCAATCGTTTCCCAGGTAGATGGGGTCAAAAGTACTATAACACCACAAATAAGACAACTGAAAGCCAAATTTGCCAACTTCTGAGATTCCCCAATGAGATAATTGTGTCTTCAGGTCCATGGTCAATTTTGAAGGGTTCTATCCTTAGCTTTTTTTCTGGTCTTCAAAACAAGATGCTATATAACATCATTTCCTTTTCCTGTTCCTCTTTCTAATATTCTAATCCTAAGAATATCAGCACTGTGTGAATTAATCTTTAGAACATGTACAATGCTGTCATACTCCAAAAAGGATGGACCTGCAGAGATTTGAAAGCCTGCTCCTTCTGAAAGCATTCCCTGTTGAAGAAGTCCCTTATTTTACAGTGTCTGTGTGTATTTGTGTAATTAGAGGATCAGATATGCATGACAGGCCTATGATTTTCCCTCTCAGCAGATAGTTTGTCACAGTAGATACTGTATACTTCACCATGTCTGCAGCCCTAATAGAGATGTCACTCACCATACCTTTCCCACAGAAATGACAAACTACTGGCCATGCCTCTTCAAAGTCAATAGGCACTCAAAGCTGACAGCAAGATATAAGACAAATTCTAGATGTTTTTCGTGTTTCCTTCTTTGCATAGTACAGAATCTGAACTAAGACAATATCAGACAGGCTTATATATTCTTACCTTGCCATGATATTTCATTTGCTTGAACTATAGCCATGAATTCTTAAGAGCTGTACTTTATCACCAATTTCCTCATATGTTAATGAGCAAATTAGCATTGTTTTAGAATAGAAAGGCATAATTTTTAACGAAAAATCCGAGAAAAAAAATAATATGGACATTAAATGAGCAATGTATTCTGTTGCTCAGTATTTCTGTCACTAAAGAATAATTCCTTATATTAAAGACACTCAGTTTGAAGTTATGCACAATCAAGTAATCTATCAGAAATCTCTTGTATTTGCTTTCTATCTGGACCACTTTTTATGTTGTTAATTTAAACTTTCGTAGGTGATAATCCTTTTACCATATTCTGATACTGCATATCTATTTACATCCCTGCAAAAACAAATTGTAGCAAATCATCTCATAGAAGACGTTAGCGTGATGTAAGTTTATGGGATGCTTAAGCCTAGGCAACTCTTAGCACTGAAAGTCTTAGCTAGAGCAAATGAACCCACTGAACCCTTTGGAGACCCACATTATCCACTGATCAGTTTTATGCTTAGAATCTGTAGAGACTCATACTTGGTGAGGATCTGTAATGTATTATAGAAAATTCCTGTTTCCAGCATCTGTGGTTCAGCCATATTGAGATATTTCTGCATTCTTCTTCTCACACAGGGCTGCTACTTCTATTACATAAATACAGTTGTAGAGTTGCTTAAGAGTTGTACTATTTGGTTATATTCACACAGTGGCTAACTCAGCCATCACTTCCCAAGAGCATCCTCATCAACAGCACCATCACCCTACTTTGTACCTCTTCTTCCTTTCCCTTTAAGAGTTCAGCCTCATCTGGTCCTTTCACTATCGCTGAAGAAAATCTAAGTCCAAGTTCTTCATACCTCTTCACGCTGCTCATAGTCAGGGAGATTCACATTTACCCCCAGTCATTCTTATAATGATTGGTTTACCAATTTCCCAAAGCTACTTTATGAAGATTTTGGTCTAGGGTTTCATTGTTATGCTCTTTGTGTTGTGAAATTCCAATACAAATTGCAAATTGTGATTCAATTTGTACTTAGGCCGTGATTCTGTCTCTGGACCTCTGAATTCAGGAGCAGATATTTCAGGTACAATAAGATAAAAGTCAACAGAACGAAAGGAAAGAACGTGAAATTACTTTATGTTCGGATAAAGAGAATGTAAGCAGGGAAATCTACTAAGATTTTTATTTCAGCTCTCCCACCTTCCAGGTTTTTAAGTCTGTCTGTATTTATTTTCAGTGGCACGTATTGGAGCTCCAAGCACCCACATCAACCTGGTGAACCATGAATCCTTTCCAAACAGTTTGAGAAGTCAGATGGACATTCAGGTGTAACAGTGCTTCTGAGTTCTCAGAAAAAAAAAAAAAAGTGTGGTGAGGATGGTGTAATAGCCCACCAAGAGTTGTTGAAGGACTATCACTAGATGATTTAGAAAGCAGTAGACCATGCTCACATCTCTCATGCATATTTCATGTCCTGTTGTGAAAATATTTTTTGCTTTGAAATCACAAGAGACTGACTGCAAGACATTCCCACCAAACATAAAGTAAATAAAAAAACTTCTTCCCACAGACATGAAAATGCCCCTTACAGCGGCTGACTTACTTCACTCAGAGCTGAAGTTTTTCGTCTTCCATTTGTCTATTCGCTATAATTTATGCTAATCTGAAAGCATCTGAGGCTTTGTGCTGAACTTTTTCCTAATGAAGGGTGATGTGGGTTTACGATCTACTTTTCAAGGTAGGAAAGAAGCTCTTATCTCCTATCAGAATACAAACCCTCATACGTTATTTCTGAGTACACACATCTAGTAAAATTTTAACTTTTCTGAAATGAGTTTCCTTCTTTCTCACAATAAAGAAGGGATTTAGTATCAACCAGGTAGAGCTTCAACTTTTACCTGAGATCAAGTAGATCAAGATATAGAAGGTAAGAGGCTACATTCCAAGCTGGTGTGAGTTAGCTTAACTGTATATGCTTCAGGGTTCTCTGCTTTTGCACTCCCACTGAAAATGTGGTATAGGTGCAGTGAGGTTCTGCGACTTTGTGAAGAACACCTAACAGTTAATTTATTGGGCATAAAAGCTTTTCACATAGGAAGAACAGCTCCTCAGTTATTAACATCCAGGCCGTTATCTGATTGCTCAAGTAGAACAAAATGTTAGCACCAGCACTGTGCAATCTGATATGAAAAAATTATTTGAAACCTACTGTTTTTGCGATGGTTTGCATCTGATTGCAAAACTTCATTTCTTCTGTATCTGTAACAGTAAGAAAAAAAGTTTTGTTATCTTATTTCAATGCGTTGATCAAGAAATAGCCATCTGATGCAGGCATATATATATACACAGAAGTTGCTTCATGTCTCTTAAAGTACAAGAGTACTTCAGCTGGATACAAGGTAAGATGCATGCCTAATAAATTCTTCTCTAATTTGCAGACATTTGAAAATATAAACATTTTTCTTATCCTTTCTGCAATAAAGATGGGGAAGACCTTCATTTTTGGTGTTAGTGTTAATTAGTAATTTTTTTGGTTTTTTGTTTGTTTAATTTCCAAATCATATACAGTACTTTTCATGATCAATAGCAAAGTTGAAAGCATTTTATTATAAACTGGGAAATGTAACTTTCACCCTCTGGATTTGTTTTTTATTAAATTTATATATTTATTGTTTCAAGATCTTTTTGGACTGTCACACAGTTCTGCTATGGAAAATATTATTTCTTAACCTGAATATGTTATGTCTGTTTTTTCTTTCATTTTTTTTCACTCTTTAGGGCTTTCTATACAATAAATTACAAAACCTTTCACAAATGTATTTCACTTATGCATACAGATTATGTAATTCTGAATATAAAATTTTGGGGGGAGGTTTTTGTCTTTTCTTTTCCTCATCAAAGAGAACAAGTGTGTCAGACAGTCTAACACATGAATTTATAACTTGGTGCTCCCATATGTCAGCGGTGTGGTTCTTTAGTGCATGCTTAGAGAGTTGATTTTAAAGGTCTTAAAGAGTCTGTTTTAATAATTCATATTGATTCAGTAGGGGATGAAAATGCTTGACATGTTAAATGATTAGCATTTACGCTATGAACATGTTAATTACTGTATTTTTAAAGCTGCTAGCTTCTATAAACAAAGATAAGAGCATTCTTAAAGGGACACCAGTAGACTTGGAAGATGCTGAAAAGCAGAGTAGAACAAAACAACACTAAAACTATTTTCTCTTTTCCTTTTCATTCTGTTTCTCCTTTAACATTTCAGTAAGGAAGTTTTAGTAGTCTGGATCTTGCACAACACACCAATTCCAAGCTAAAATAAAAGACATGGGAAACTAAAGAAACTAGAAAGTGTTTGGTCATTCTGTTTGCGCTTAACTATGGTGATCCAGTGTTGAATCAGGCTGCAGCTTCCCCTACATCCTCCAGCCTCCAGCAGAGGCAGATCTTGGAGCTTGAGTCATGTTGTTGCCTTGGTGTTCAGGTGGTTATCTGCTGCAGTGGCTAATTTACAATGGTGACCAACAAAATATCAGAGTTTCATCCAAGGGATGGAGCACCTCTCCTGGGAGGACAGTCTGAAAGAGTGAGGTGGACTGAGAACTGGATGACTGGAAGAGTTCAGAGAGTTGTAATCAGCAGCACTGAGTCCTGTTGGAGGACTGTAACTAGTGCTGTTCCCTAGGGTTCAATACTGTATCTGATCTGGTTCAATATTTTCATAAATGATCTGGATGAAGGGATAAAATACACTCTCAGCAAGTTTGAAGGTGATACAAAGCTGGGAGGAGTGGCTGACACACTAGAAGCCATTGCTGCCATTCAGTGAGAGCTAGGTAAAGAGGAAACTTATGAGGTTCAACAAGGGCAAGATTTGGATTAATCACATGCATCAGTAAAAGTTAGGAGATGATCTGCTGGAAAGAGCTCTGCAGAGAAGGATCTGGGTGTCCCAGTGGACAACAGTTGACCAAAATTCAGCAGTATGCCCTTGTGGTCAAGAAGACATCCTGGGCTGCAGTAAAAAGTGTGGCCAGAGGATTGAGGAAGGTGATCATCCCCCTCCACTCTGCCCTGATGAGGCCATTTCTGGAGTACGTTGTCCAGTTCTGGCCTCAGGAGTTCAAGAAAGACAGGGATTTCCATGAAAAAGTCCAGCAGGTGGCCACAATGATGATTAATAGTCTGGAGCATCTCCCGTGAAAGGCTAGGTTGAAATACCTGGGACACATCAGCCTGGAGAAGAGAAGGCTGAAAGGGGATCCTTATCAGTGCTTGTAAGTATCTACAGGACTGGAGTTAAGTGGATGGGGGCTAGGCTTTTTTTGATGGTGCTCAGTAACAGGACAAGGGGCAATGGTCACAAACTGGAAAACAGAAAGTTTTATATTAATATGATAAAAAAAAATCTTTATTTTGAGAGCCACACAGCTTTGGCATAGGCTGCCCAGAGAGGTGGTAGAGTCTCCTCTAGATATTCTCTAGATAGAGATATTCATAACTCACCTGCATGCTTTCCTGTGTGACCCACTGAAACATGCTTTAGCAGGATGATTGGACTGGATGATCTCCAGAGGCCTTTTCAGACCCCTATGATTCTGTGATTCTGTGTAAATGCTACTGAAGACAGAAATAAATGTGAGGGTTATTTTTTTCTGCAGTTAGTTCTTTTTGATGTTTTGGGGATGCTGAAGAGCACTAATGTGGACACAGATTTAGTTTAATGGTGTATCTATATGTCTAGAGATCTTAAAAGAAATCCTAACAAAAGGAGAATAATCGTGGCTCTTGTCTCTTCAAAATGCTCCTGGATATTGGCTGAACAGT
The DNA here is from genome assembly GCF_023343835.1 of Lagopus muta. Taxonomy (NCBI): domain Eukaryota; kingdom Metazoa; phylum Chordata; class Aves; order Galliformes; family Phasianidae; genus Lagopus; species Lagopus muta. The sequence goes on along the minus strand of NC_064472.1, from coordinate 3,523,062 downwards.
GTCTTTAACTGAAGGTATAGTTGTGTCATCAATGAAAAATGCAGTAGTCAGGCAGCAAGGGAAGAGGAACAAGAGAACAATCTGTGAGTTTGAAATCTAAGGGAAGATTTCTCATCTGGGCATTATACATAATCTTGGGACCACACGCTCTGACAGCATGGGTGCACATGTGCATCTGGAACTTTAATCCCTTCCTCTCTGAGCTTGAAAGCCTGAGGCTGTAAGACACGCTTCTACATTTTCTTTCATTTGGTCAGTCTGGATAAATCATACCATTTTAAAAAAAATCTGTAGGAGGGTGGAAAGGAGGAACTGCTGAAATGCCCCAGGAAAGCAGAGCTTTTCTATTTTCTTCAGTCCTACCAACTATTGCAAAATTCACCAAAAAGATCATAGCATGGCTTGCAAGCTTTCAGAAAAACACTAGATTTCCTAGTAATTTCTAAAATCCTGAAAAGGAGCTCACATAATGTGCTATTTTTTCAAAGAATAACTATGGGTCTGCCTAGTCCTTTGCTAGCAAAACTATAAGGCTTGTTATGCCATTTCTTTTCAATCATTGCAATTAATAATATAAGTGGGTTTTTTTAGAGGTTTTTTTGTTTGTTTGTTTGTTTTTGCTGTTGTTCTAGTGTCAAAAATAGAGATTTTTTTTTTTTTTTTTAATCATCAGAACTCAGGTTTGTATAACAAGAAACAAGCATTCTTAAATGGAGAAGGCAGAAAATTGTATTTACAGGATATCCTGCTTCTTGGATTCAGAGAACTCCACCAAACAGAAGCACTGAACTTTTTAGAAATGCTATTGCCTAGTTAGATAATAAAATGTAAATAATAACTTTTTCCACATGCTGGCTAAATGCTGCAGCTGAGCATGGGTGTTCTCCATCCACCCAGCCAGTAATCCACCACAGAGCTGCAGTTCCATCTCAGTAAGTGTTTGTACAGCCCAAGATGTCCCTCGGTTTCAATCCTTACATAAGGAGATTGCAGCATACCCTATGCAGTTTTACACAAGATTATCTGCCTTCCTGGTAGGCTTTTGTTTCTTCAACCAGGTTTTTAGCCTAACACCATTATTCTTGTCATCTTAGACATGTTCTAAAGGATGTTTCTCTCACATTATGAGCAGTCTATGAGTCAGTATTTTAAAACTTGAAACTAGGCTCCTAAAACTGCATCCAAGAGTATAAATACTGTCACAGTTTTGGAAAGTGTTAAATATCCTGTAAATGTCACCAAACCAGAGATTTAAGATTAAATTAGCTTATCATACATAGCTATATTCCAGAAGGTATTTCTCTGAAAATGCATAGGAGAGGAACCAATAATCAAAACTGAAATTTCCATTTGCCCAGTCCTTCTACAACATCCTTGCTATTTTTGTAGTCGATGATTATATATTCTTTATTCTTCATCAAAAATAAAACCCATGCAGAGGCTCTGACATGCACCAAAAATTAATTTGCATTCTTTTTCCCAATTTCTTCCTTTGCAGGAAATGCTTTCCCTCTGTAAATGATTTTGACATTTTGCATACAAATAAAAAATAATAATAATAAAAAAAAATGGTTTGCCTGAAACTTGCAAAATGGATCTTGGAAATTAGCAACACATGTCCCAGTGTTACAAGTTAAGAGAGGAGCTTTAGCCACAAAGGTGTTTATGTACTTTTCAATAGTAAGATGACACATAAAGTTTTTGCTTAGGAGCTTTTAGTTTGTTCTACAGCCCACATCAGGAGTTTCTGTGCCCCAGAAATGTTCTTTAACACCTACTTACTCCAAACAAGTTTTAAAATCACCTCTACACAGAAGTTTGGTATTAAGGTCTGCATGAAATGCTGCTGCTGGAGGACATTCTGGCCGGTGATGGATTTGAATACACACAGTATCCATGTATTCACCATGCCTCAGACCACGTATTATAGTGAAATTATAACTCCCTTTTCCCAAATTCCTGGACACGTTGAAAGTAGTACATTTTAACTTCTTAAATAAATAAATGAGAAATTGATAGTCATAATGTTGTTCAGTCTTGATATGGAATGACCAAGCAGCCACAATGCACCTGCTTTTTTCTCCTAGGTCCAAGCAGCACTTCCTGGAGCATTTTCCTGTGCTGGATTTCTTACTGCTGTGACCAGTCGCTGCCTGATTCTCCACATTATTTTGTCATTGAGACAAGATGCTCCGACAAGACTGTGAGTAGGCAATAGAAGTACATGTGCCACCTAGATGAACATGGTGCAGCCCTGTTTTCCAGCTGCTGCGGATAATTTGGGTCCTTGCAGAATCAATATGATGGATTTGGGGCTGAGATTGTGTCGAGAGTCGAATGCGTTTTGGTGTCTTTGTACATTACCCAAATCATCAAGTAACATCCCATAAAAACAGGAGGGTAACCCTTTCCTGCTGCTGTTTCTGCTCTCATTTGCAACCTCTATCCCTCTTGTTTTATTTAGTTCAGATAGAAAAGAATTGAAAAGGAATGATGAACACATCTAGAGTAGATACTGCACTTAGAGAGTAATTCTCTAATCTAAAAAAAGGAGCTGCAGTAGACAGGACATGAAATCAAGAAGGGTTCTGGACAGCAGTCCATAGTCAGGGAAAAGGCAATGTCATGGCTCACCAGGAGGTGTTGGTGGTATGGCAGCAGAGACTGAACCTTCCATCAATATCCCATTACACTACGCTACCATGTGGCCGGCAGTAGTAGAGGGGAAGTTTGAAACAATGGTGTCTGACATGGAAGTGCATATGAAGCAAAGGTGTGGAATTGAATTCCTCCATGCAGAAGAAATGGCACTCATAGACACTCAGTGACATTTGCTGAACATCTGTAGAGACCAAAGAGTGGATGTGAGCACAAAGAGGCAATGGGAGGTGTGTTTCAGCAGTGGTGACTGTGATAGCATGTCATTTCCACCGGTGCAGATTTTTACAAGCACGACACACAGGACCTTCTTTCATGATTAGCAAAAATGCACAGCTCATGGTGGTGACTATGTTGAAAAATACTTTTTCATTACTGAGACTTTACTCTATCAATTAGTTTTATTGTGTTCTTTGTTGTAATTTCCATGAAAATAAATGGGAGGCATTACTTTCAGAGCAACCTATGTGTTACCAGATAACTCAAGGATCCCAACCCCTAGCAAACTAGTAAATAAGATCTAACAGAAAACTATGATCCTTCCCTTTGAATACGACATCACCACCAAGTAGAATCCAGGTCTCCTTTCTACAAGATGACACACCTCAAAGTAGGTATAGTTTTCTGACTACTGGATTGTTCCAGCCTTTCTAGAAGTTATAGAATTACCTAGTGTTCTTTTTATTTTTATTTGTCTTTCCTCTTAAATCCCTCAAAAATTTTCCAGAAGAGAAAATCTTAAGTAGTACCGTTCTCAGATTTTTCTTGCTTGCTCTTATGTTCCTCAACATAATTTGTTTTACTATCCAGTGGAAGCAAGCACTTGTTGACACTTTCTGCTTTTTTATTCAGACCTCATTTCAGAATGATGCTTTGAAACCATTTATTTATTTATTTATTTATTTATTCAGATCTCAACATTTATAGCTAGCTTCACGCTGGTAGAAAGTGTTGGGTGCATTTGCATGTGGAAGTAGGCTCTGGGTACAGTGTGGCATTTGGCAGCCCTTTATTTCTGCTCATAAAAATGAATTTTTACCTTTGCAGAGTATTCTGGATATAAAAACAAAACAAACAAACAACAACAACAAATAGGTAAAGACAATGATGTGAGTAACCACAGAAGTTGCATTAGGTGCTGTTTTTCTTTTTGCACAACTTGAACATTATGGATTTTACCTGTGTACATACTTGCAAAGCCTTTTTCTTTCTGAAAGCCAAATGTGTCCTCATCTTTATCTTCTGTATCAATCTCTTTCTATACCAAGACAGTAAAGTTAAGACACAGGATCGCTTTGTCTCCAGGAACACTCTCAGACTAATCTTCCAGACTAATTTTCTGCTTGGGTTACTTTCCTAATTATAATTTGTGTTCTCATCATGTCGTGGAAGAGCACATTTTAAATGAGCTTGCAAAGTGCAGCATGGAAAGCAAGCTTTATAGCACTGCCCGTAACCTAGAATACCAATTTTAAATTTGTCATAATGCAAATGCCATAATGACTATGAGTATGCAGCTCTGAGATCTATTTTTTCCCAACTATATGTAAACTGGGACATCAAGTTTAATTCTCCCACTCCATATGTAGGACCACAGGATGTTGATCTACCCTTGACCAAGTAGAGCTGTGTACACACCATGTTCCAAAACACTGATAAGTATGTGGGAAGGTAAAAAATATATGAATTATACTTTCTTTAGTCTCAGTGTTCTTGCTAGTTGGTTTTAAATTGATATTTTCTGTGTGGGTTTTTTTTTTTTTTTGTTTGTTTGTTTTTGTTTTTTCTTTCTTTTTTTTTTAATGGTAATGGTTAAAAAAAAAAAAAAAAAAGAAATTACTTTTTCCTAAATTAAAATGAGAAATATTTCCTGGGAATTGAGAGAATGATAGAAATTTGATACTTCATGTTGGTGAAATTAGAATACGCTAAGATTTCAACTCTGTTAGCCCACTACTCCTGTGAAAACATCTTGTGAAAAATTGTCAGGGGCATCTCATTCAAACCTGCTCTTGATAGACCATTGAGCCTGGAGAGGCACTTGAAAAGAGTGTGGTCAATGACAAAAGCATGTGTTTGGAAAAAAAATATCAGTGGTGTGGGTAGCTATACACATTTGCTTTTGTATTCTTGTGTGTACACCTTGCCTAACATAGTTAGCATTATGTTTGGTTCTACCTGCAGGTACTTTATTGAGTCAGGGGTTTACAATAAGCAGGTCAATGTTTATGGAGATGCACAAATGAATGCTGGCTTGTTTCTGATCAAATGGGTCTTATTCTACTGTTGACCTACACCAAGACAAATAGCAGCTCCCCCTGGATGATGCTGGGCATGCAAGTGGTGATTCTGGAGAGAGAGGGAGCACAGTAATCACCTCTCATTGGCCCAGCTTTGTTTCTGCTAATCTAAACATGTGTGCTAGGACCTACTTGCACAACAATATTTTTTATTTTCTCAGTCTAGGAGGATACTGGTTATAGGTCGATAGTTGTGAATGTACAAGTTAGCGAGTGCTTGCTGTCATAGAGCAGCCATGCTCCTTGAGGGTTTAGCATGAAAACTGAGTATTTTAGATCTGGATATGTATTTCTTTTGTGCTGACAAAGACCAGGATATTTTGACAGCCTGAGCATGATTATCTCCCATATGAACATCATAGGATTGCTCCCTGCTTCTAAGTGTGCTTGGGAGAAGGATGATGGAGATCTTCCCAGTCTGCTCACTGCACATAGCCCAAAGGAAGAATAACCAGTATTGGGGTACTACTGTTGTCCAAGGGAAAAAAGAAATAAATTTTCTTTTCATTGTCTCAGCAAACACAGACCTTTTGCCCTTACCCAAGCTGACAAAATACAGCCAGGTGATCCCAGAAATGGACCTGAGGAAGAGCATATCAGGTCTCCCATCCCCAGGAATGTCATGAGAGGCATAGAGACAGGTTGCAGGGAAAGTGTAGATCAGTGCTTCAATCATATCCCCAGCCTTGAGCAGCTGAGCTGTGGAAATCACTTTGACGTAAATCTCTCAGCAGCTTTTTTGTCTGAAATAAATGGTGCATAAAGGGAATTCAAAGTTGTTTGGTGGACAGGATTATCTATGTGTTTACTGCTCTCAGCACTTTTCTTTTGTCTTTTGACTGTGTAGTTCCCATTGGCATGAATGGCTGTGCATGAAGTTAAAGCTTGTGTACATGTGCAGTGTAGGAGAGCTCTCTGACTCTATGACAGCTCTGCACTTGTGGCTGCAAGAAATGTCAAGTTAGAAGAATTACTAGAAGCAGAAAGTATTTATTTTTCATTTTAAATGTTCCCTGTTCAGCATTAACCCAAATGTAAACTTTCTATAATTCTGCATCATTATCATACCCCCTGGATATATTACTTTCATTTCCATTTGCTATTTTACATATGCAACCCCCAACAAGTACACACTCATGGCATCTCATAACATTTTTTGCATTATTCCATTCCTTCAGGTTTATCTCATTATGTATTATTCTGTTGCCATAACCTGCTGATGATATACAATATTTGTATAAAGATTCAAATCAATGTTTATCACATCAGAGCACGATCATTCAAACGGAAAGTACAAATCAATAATTCATTAAGCAAGAGAGAAATGAATTATTTCAAATTGCTCTTCTATTCTCTTTTCATATTTGCATATGGAGTTTTCTGTTGTAGTTCAGTGAAATTTGTTCACTTCTTTGACTGAACTAAAAGATCTGATGCTATTTAAGATAGTATATAATGTAGGATAGGTAGTAGAACTGCAAAATTAACTTAGGTAATTTTCATTTTGTTAAAACTTCTGATTCATCCATAATATTCCATGACATAAGAAGATTTTTAAAGTATTGGTGGAGCAGGGTGTGCTATATAGTTTCCCTGTTTGAACAAATCAACTTTTTCAGGCAAAAATGAAATGATTAATTACAAGATGGAGCCATTCATTTTTTAAAATCCTTGTCTCACAAAAATTAATGGAGTTATTTTGAAAGAGAATTTTCATCTTTAAGTAAAAGAAATTTTTAGTCTAGCAAACGTTGGAAAGTGTGATACTTCGTGAAAACTTACAGTTCTGTTTTGTCTTTGGATTTCTGACCAGAGGAATAGGCATAAATGTGGATTAGCACATTCCTTTATGTTTTGCTGGTAATCAGCCTTAATTTGCCTTGTTTCAGTAGAAAGAGCAGAAAACACCATGGTCTGATACTGGGGGTAAGTTGAAGCTCAGAGAAGATCTCGTTTTTCTTTCTCTGCCCCTCTCCAAGTCCAAGAGATAGCCAGGTGATCACCTACATTAGAAGATGGATTACATGAATGAGTCTGTGGAATTCAAATGTACCTTTAGCCTCGCTCATTTCCTAATTCAGCAGCAATAAAGTGGTCATTGCTGATGACACAGGGAATTCCTTGTGGTTTTAAAATACAATGACAGCGTATCCACCAGGAACCACAGAGCATTAGCTGTTGCTTTCACTGGGGATGAGTGTCCTCTATTGATCGGATTTCATTGCCTGAGCTCAATAAGGCTTTTATTTATGATGACATAGCTTATGATTGCTTATTTAACTGCTGTGTATAAAGCCAGCTGAGACTCAAATTGTTATATTTACCAGAAAGGTAGGCAGATTCTTGAAGAAGCTAGCTCAGCTCCGTAGAATGGGGAAGTGAAACAACCCACACTGCCTTTGAAATTATCAGATCTCCTATCTCCCATATCCCCATCCCACAATGATAACTTCCACTGTACTCTGTGCTTTTGATCCATGTCAGTGGTCCCATGAATTTTGTCTTCCAACATGAAATTACAGTAAAGCCTGAAATCAGCTTAGCCACAGCCAGTTGCTTGAAAGCTGTTTCAGCCTCATTCATCCTTGCTCTACATTGGATTCCAGAAGTGATTATAGGTATGTGCATAGGAGAAAAATCCAACAAATGATCTTTAAAAAACAGAGGTGTGCAGTGCTGGGTCAAGAGGTTCCTGAGCCACATCACTGAGATCATACTGCAGAAGAATGACTGTACAATTCTTCTGTTATTATAGTGTCCCTTGGGTATTTACTGGATGGGCCTGTGGTCTGAACTAGCATAACTATTCTTTTATTCCAAATAAAAGATTTTCCTACCTGAGTATTCACATCAACAGAACAGAATTAGACATGCATTGTGGCAACTTTTCTGAACAATTATGCATCTAGGACAGTCATGGATAATCCATATTAATGGGTGCCACACAAGACTGTATCGCTGTTTGTACTGTTAGCCTCTTTACAAGATTTTAGATAGGATCATGGTAACAGCTCTATAAATTAAGCAGCTGGTAATAAATAAAACTGGAGAAAACTTTTAATTTTCTGATTCATATCTTTAATCAATTGCAACATGGTGCAATTGCATTTTAGCTATAGCTTTCAAATTGTTTGCTCAATAGCGATTGCTCCATTGCTTTTGATTGACACGATGTTATTGCATTTTTATTGACTTTTACAGTAGTTTTTACAACATTTAAGGTGCGTAAGTTAAACAGAAAAGTAACACAGTAACATTTCAAGATGGAAGGAGGCCATAAAGATGCAGAACAGGTATAATTTACAATAAGAGGAAATTACAAATTAAGGATAACTCCCTTGCCCTCACGCGTAGTTAGTGCCTCTGTACATGTTTTCAGAGTATGTCAGTAAAACATGAAATGTTTGCCTACCATAAAAAGTTAATAGATGATAGAGTTGGCAAATACTTCAAGATTATTATTAAGATTATTTTAGATATGATTCAGCTGCAATTCAGTTGAAAACAAGCACCTATGCACTATACACGACTTCTTAGTTGTAAAAATGTTAATTATTTCAAGAACTGGTTTTGGTCTAAATTGGGGAAAGCCAATAAAAAAAAAGATGTGGAGATTTAAGTCCATGTTAGGAGTATAAACATAAATATAGTCTTGAAAACATTCAAACACGTACCCTGTGAGCTCTCTGTATGTAGGTTGTTCTAGGGAAGTCATTAGGGTTCAACAGAGTGCAAGCATTGCTTCTCGTTATGAAAGAGTAGTTATATGGAAAACTTCAAAGCATGTGTTAACCACACATTTCTTTAGCGCTCTCTAACTACTTGTAACTGTATCTTTTCAATCAACAAATCCCATTAAGACTGAGTCTTTCTAGATGTCTCTCTTTCTGCTTTTGGAGAACACTTACATTTTTACCTGGATGGTCTTCTAACACAATATCCTGTAGAAGAATTTTTTAACAATTATTACCAATGATTTCACAGTGCTCACAACATCATATTTTGGTGTCTGAAACTCCCCACATATAATAAGGAAGAAATACATTACAGGCCTTTCACAGTTCAGCTGGTTAGTATTTTAAGAATTATGATGTTAATGAAATTTTACACTTTTTATTTTTATTTTTATTTTTTTTTCTGAATGAAGGAGCCACTTTCTTATCAAATAAGGAGCTTCTGTGAAGATTTCCCCATGTCACATACAGATTCAAAAGTGATTTTGCAGTCAGAAGCATGAAGTATTTCTATTTTCTGGTAGAAACTTTTGCTAGCAATAATAATCACATTGATCTGGCCTCCCTAGCACATAGGTGAAAGGGGGTGAAGTAATATGACAGAACAGTTTTTATCATCACCTGAATAAATGTAGTTGATTTCTGATCCGTCTTCACTTTTTTTTTTTTTTTAAAAAAAAAAAAGAATATTTCTAAGCTTGAGTAGTACTATCCAAAATTAATCTTGCAGAATTGGTGAAATTAATTAATGCTGAATAGCCACAAGGAGAACAGGAGGTTACCAGTGTGGACCATGGTAGACTTCTTTATAATGCACGGACTTCAGCTGTTCCCCAAGGAATATCCAGGAACAGGCAGGCAAGGTGAAAGGGGTCTGTCCAGATTCATGGAATCTAAACATTACAGTCTCTAAACAAAGCTCAAAGGGCGAGAGGAAAAATTCCGTGATGTGCTGGTAGGAAAATCCCGCAGGAAAGACCATCCCTGTGGCCAAAGAGAGCACATAGCCTAGACATGCTTCTTTCTAAATACGCTACTTGTTATATCCTATAGCAAATATAATTATTTGGAAGGGTTTTTCAGCTATACCAAAACCTTTGCCATGAACAAAGTGTTTCCATTAGCTGGGCTTGTCAAAAAGTCAAATATTAATAGAAAGAAAATTACAGTTGTCTATTAAATTCTGTAGAGCTTTCCCATAAAGTGATAGCAAATGCTTCTTTTTACAAGGCATTTTGCCAATTAAGCATTATTATGTTGTCTTTACACATGAAACTCACTGCAATTGTTGTGACCAGTGAACTTTCTCTCAGGCATCAACCCACATCTTATTATTATCAAAAATCCTCATCATTAATCCCATTACATTGTTCTTGGTCATGGGATAAATGCATCAATGGATGATCTCACCCTTTTTAATCTTGTTAGCTTAGCATATTTCTTTTCTGGATATCCTTACCATAATTTTATCATCACAACCCTTGGGAAGTTTTGTCCCAACAGTGCTGCCATGAGTGTTTGTTTAATATTTCATTATTTGATAAGAAAGTTAGCATTTAACCCTCAGTTTCCTCTGATGAGAGAAGCAAAAGCTACAGAAAAGCAAAACTGCAGATCACTGCACATTATGGAACTCATTAGTTTCCCTTTGGCAGGACCTTGGTTTTTGCAGATCTGTTTCTGTGTATCTCATAGGCATCTAATTAGAGACATGATTTGCAGTCTGGTGAGCACTGATCGTATTCCTTACTATATCACTTTTTGTTTTGATAGGACCTGCTCAATCACACTGATTTGGACCTTTCTTCAGAACAGAGCCAAAATTTCAATTTGGAAAATATTATCTGAGCTGACAGCTAATATTGGCTAAGATTAAATTCCATCAATTACTTTTTTTAACAAGAAAAAAAAAGTATATATGGTATAAATCACATAAGCCTTCCCTCTCTGAATCTAATTTTTTCTTCCTGCAGGTGTTCTAAAGTACAGTAATGATGTCTCACACTTGAGATCTTCAATTCTGTAGCTTGTGTTTAAAAAGTAAAACTCTTTTTGCTTTATAAGAAAAGATAGAAGCCCTAATCATTGAAGAACTTGGGCCTTCAAGAAGCCTAGTCTCAAGCTCATTTGTACCTGAAGAGATTTAAAATAAGATACTTTGGAGGCAAGTTAGATCTATTCTCTCATCTGTGTTTCAAAGACTGTTTATGCATTTTATCTAATGACTCTTTCATGTAAATTCTTCTTTCCCTCTGGGTTAGGTTTGTGCTCTAGGAATAGCAAATGGGGTTAGGTACAAATGAATATGTTGATTTACTTCTCTGAGGTCTCATGAGATCATTCATGAGTATAGGAGGGACCATGGCTGCTTCCGTACCTGTTTTCAGATCCCCTCTATGCCTCCAAAGAAGCTTTTCTGAGCATATGTCATTCACAATCTATCATTAGTTTCATTATAGGTTACCACGCTAGAAACATGAGCAATACCATAGAACTAAAGTACTCATACATAATGTACAGTTCAGGGTGAGTGGGCATCATTCATGAATGCTTCCTTGTCCAGAAACTGCCAAAGCTGCTTAGTGAATGCTTATGAATAAATCAATTTTCAGAAATCAATACTAGCTCGTGAACAATTTGAGAGAATAAAAATAGCTACACAAAGTGCTGATAACAACAATTCAGATTGCTCTGCAGAGAAATTTCTCCTTGGATTTACAAATCTATTTGAACAAATATACAAATCATCAGTGAGCTCAGTCACTCCCAGAATTTCAAATAAGATGATCACATGCAACATGTGCAGCTCTATGAGATGAATGAACTTAATGTGCTTTATTATTTGGTATAGTTGAACAGACAATTTGCCATATATTTCCAGGTCTCTTGTGTAGTCCAAGGAATGCCACAACAAAATCCACTGTATTAATAGATCTGATTAATAGATCTCCTAGTTCTCATGGTTATTATTAAGCAAATGCATTCAACTTTTAACTATTAACAAACACTTTAGTAATGTGTCCTTTCTTGCCTTTTATTTGCTTTTATTTCCTCAGACACGTATCTTCCTCTTCCTTTTCTTCTTCCTTGTTTGTTTTGTGACAGTACTGAGTCATAGTCATGGTACAAAGTCCTTTCTCTATAGTCCACAGCTTTGTTTGAAGAAATGTCACTTATATTCTCCTTAGTCCCTTCTTCCTACCTTTTTTAATATGCCATATCTCAGTAAGAATCACTTATTACTTCCTTTCCTTTTCCTTTAAGTAATTCAGCATGTTCCATGTGACCACACACCATTTAAATTCTTAATTGAATTTAACTTTGGGACCAAATGTGATCCATGTACTTCCGGTGACCAACCAGTAACTTTTCAGCGTTGCACAAAAACTTCACAGTACATGCTTGTCAAAACAGGGTGAAGTGACACCACTCCAGGTATCTGTCAAAATCTTATCGAGCTTAAGTTGTGTCTATGAACATTGTCCAAGAATTGAGAACAATCCACATTCATAAAGTGACACTTGCATGCATGCATACAGACAAGAATATGTTCAAATGGTTGAAAGAAATAAGGAAAGGAAGGCAGGAAAAGGGCAAGGCAAGAAAGGCAAGGCAAGAAAAGGCAAGGAAAGGAAAGGAAAGGGCAAGGTAAGGAAAGGAAAGAGAAAGAGAAAAGAGAAGAAAAGAGTAGAGAGGAGAAGAGAAGAGTAGAGAGAGGAGAAGAGAGGAGAGAGAGGAGAGGAGAGGAGAGGAGAGGAGAGGAGAGGAGAGGAGAGGAGAGGAGAGAGAGGAGAGGAGAGGATGAGGAGAGGAGAGGAGAGGAGAGGAGAGGAGAGGAGAGGAGAGGAGAGGAGAGGAGAGGAGAGGAGAGGAGAGGAGAGGAGAGGAGAGAGAGAAGAGAAGAGAGAGAAGAGAAGAGAAGAGAAGAGAAGAGAAGAGAAGAGAAGAGAAGAGAAGAGAAGAGAAAGAGAAGAGAAGAGAAGAGAAGAGAAGAGAAGAGAAGAGAAGAGAAAGAGAAGAGAAAGAGAAGAGAAGAGAAGAGAGAGAAGAGAAGAGAGAAGAGAAGAGAAGAGAAGAGAAGAGAAGAAAAAAAGAAAAGAAAAGAAAAGAAAAAAGAAGAAAAGAAAAGAAAAGAAAAGAAAAGAAAAGAAAAGAAAAGAAAGAAAAAGAAAAGAAAAGAAAAGAAAAGAAAAGAAAAGAAAAGAAAAGAAAAGAAAAGAAAAGAAAAGAAAAGAAAAGAAAAGAAAAGAAAAGAAGAAGACCAAGACCTTTTGGGGCGGTCATGTGTTAATTACCTGTATTAATTACACTTCCACTAAGTAAAACCAGAGCAGTCGATATTTTGGCTGAAATAGAATTGTGTTCAATAAATGCAGTCTTTCACCCCTGCAGCAATCTGATGCATTCCTGGAAGTTGTTTATCCTTTAAAAGGCAGGAGTGTAACTTGTTCTCAGGAACAAGCCCAGCAAAGATTAAAGGAGTAATTAAAGACCAAAACTTCAAGCTGTATACTATAAAAACCTCTTAACAACATTGGCTGTAGAGAGTTTATATTATAAATAGATTGAAATGCTAGGTTGGTTTTCCAAGCACTCTGTTTTCAGATATACTGCTGAACTGAGAATTTTCATTGGATAATTAGTTGTGGTAAGACATATTTCTGCACCTTACATTGATTTAGCCCTTGGCCAATGTTTGAATTTCTGAAAGCAGAAGGTATGTATATAATTGCTCTGCAATCTGGAGAGCTGTAAGGAACTGCAAGTTAATTCCCATTAAGTGCATTTGAAAAACCTTCTGTGCAGGTAAGCTAAACACAGTACAAAAGGGGGAAAATGGCATATCCACACATTAGTTCACTCATGCAGGACAGACAGCCGTGAAAATAGTGTGACCTTTGCAGGTGGAAAAAATGCCTTTTCCCTTTCGTTCTCCTGCTAGCTGATGATTTGGGAAACTAATTTCTTTGCTTTATGCCAGGACTTCTCTGTGTCTATAGTGCTCATATCCTCTCCCTGTAGGACACTGGGGTGAGGGAATGTGACATCTGACACCTCAGCTTATGCAGCAGGCTACAAGCATCCTGCTCCACAGAAGTACATCCTGCCACTCAGAAGTTCTCTTTTGTTTAACTTCCAGAAAAAAAAGAAAAATAATAATAATTTGTGAATTCCATGACTGTAAAAATAGCATGCACAAACGGATACATTTCTAAACCCATCAGCAATACTGTCTTGCTTGCACAGGCACAGGGCACAGGGCTACAGCATCATCCACACCTGCACTGCAAGAATTTCAAGGGAAATGTGTGAGATTCACCGTGGGTGCAAAGCTTGGCATGGTCATTGACTTTGTTTGCAATCTCTCGAAGTCAGGATGGAAGAGGGAAAAGGAATCTGTATTTTATTTTTATTACAAAGGCAAAACTGGGGGCAGTTCTGTAATACACAATAAATAATAATAATAGTTCCAAAGTAGATGTCTTCTATCTAGCAGCCTGTTTGGATTGTGAATATTTAATTTAAACATTCTCTTCCTTCCTGTGCCTTTGAAAAGCCATTTTTAACATGAAATCTGACAGCAGTAATTCATCCTCTCTAATTTAACTTCATCATTGAGGTCTCATAATGCCAAATTTCCAGGCTTGTTTTATGGGAGGTCAGAATAGAGAAAAATAGTGATCAGTTTTGGCCCTAGAATGTAGGAAAGATAATCTCCTATATATTTACATTCACTTTTGTTAATAGAAAAAAGAAATAAAGCTTTTACTCTATTCCATATTAGAATACAACAAAAGAAGGTAATGATCTGTTATCTGGTGGTACAAACTGCATTTTCTAACATAGTTGTCAGTAAGGATCCAAACAGTGCTTCTGACTATCTGTAGTAAGACTGCTCTTTCTGGGAATCTGTTTCTGTGGGAGAGAAAAATGCTTTTAGGGAACAGCAAAGAGTGGTGAGCCCCTTATTTCTATGAATATTGGTAAATTATTGAAAAAGGACATTGCTAAATCCCAGTTAGATGAGAAGTATAATCCCAGCATTGGAACACTGATAACTATTTCTCTGGGCCCATCAGATTCTGATAACTTGTTATTGAGAAGGATTTACATCTTTCCACCTCGTTTATTATCATGAAATTTTAATTTGGAGAGTACAAAGTCATCCCTGTGCAGGAAGAACAAGTCTGAAATGGCTAAGGTGAGAGAAACAAGCAGAGCCAATTTGAAAGTTCATGCAGGAGTTCATGTGTTTATTTCTATGTAAGCCACATGGAGCATTGTGGGAGGCATGTGAATGTGGGAGGATGAGATAGCCCCTAGCAAGCACCTCAGCATGCCTCTTATTCTCTCAGATTCTGTGTAGAAAACTTGCCTGTACAACTATTTCTTTTGGCTTGAGGCTCTGTAGTTCTGGAAATTCTTGGGGGAGGGGGAGGTGGTGGGAAAGGAAAGAAAAGAAGTGAAAAAAAGAGGGAAAGAAAGGAAGTTAGAAATGGGAAGGGAAGGGAAGGGAAGGGAAGGGAAGGGAAGGGAAGGGAAGGGAAGGGAAGGGAAGGGAAGGGAAGGGAAGGGAAGGGAAGGGAAGGGAAGGGAAGGGAAGGGAAGGGAAGGGAAGGGAAGGGAAGGGAAGGGAAGGGAAGGGAAGGGAAGGGAAGGGAAGGGAAGGGAAGGGAAGGGAAGGGAAGGGAAGGGAAGGGGTAAGAGGTAAGAGGAGAGGGGGAGAGGGAGAGGGAGAGGAGAGAAGGGAGAGGGGAGAGGGGAGAGGGGAGAGGAAAGGGGAAAGAGGAAAGGGGAAAGAGGGAAAGGGGAAAGAGGAAAGGGGGAAAGGGGAAAGGGGAAAGGGGAAAAGGAAGGGAAAAGAGGAAAGGGGAAAGAGAAAAGGGGAAAGGGAAGGGAAAAAGAAAGGGAAAATATCCCTAAATATTTATTTCTATGATTCAAAAGCACACAGAGCCTTCCTAGCTAGATGCCCTGAAGCAATACAGAGTTTGGAAAGTTTGCATTTTTGTTCAACGGGAAATGTTTGGAAGTTCCATGAAATTGGGTATAGTGAGTGCTAACGAGTGGTGGGTGGGGCAAACCTCAAATGCTGAAGTGCAAAGGGAAGAATGCTTTAAAAAGTACAGTGTCAGACAGCTGCCTTGGAGAAGAAACTCTGCAAGTCTGAAAGGTTCAAGTGTTTGTCCCATCATTTTAATCACTGAAAGGCTTCAACCGACAGACCCCTTGCAGTGATATTGTGCCATGTTCAGATCTGTTTTACAGCTGTTTGGACCAGCATAAGCCAATTCATTTAATGAAGCTCCTCCGGATTTACATCACGATAAGTACAGTTGGAAAGAACCAGGGAGTAATCCTGGCAAAAGCAGTTGCACATGAAATTTCATTAACCTACATTCCAGCAAAGATGCTGTCCCTTTCTTTTCTGCCTTTAATTTCTATTATGTTCAGTTCTGAATTATGCAGCTGGAATTTGGTTCATTCCTGTCCTCACACTTAAGATAAATAACATAACAGATGTGTCACTGTGAAGCCCTACGTGGATAGCTATTTTTCTCCCACTGAATTGCAGCTTGGAAACAATGTTAGATGACAGTTGTGGACATTGAAAATTGCTTGAAATGCGAGGGGAATATTAAATTCTGAACCTGATCCAGCCTTTAATAACGTGCCAGCCTTTGTCATCAGTTACTTAACAATAGATATGCATTCTACTAGAGAAAAATACCCCATGGTATTATCTCAATATACGTAATGCAAATTATTATTTGGCACTACTGAACAATTACATGTGGGTTCAACATGGCCTCTTATAATCCCATGGTTTTTGCCTGCTGGAGCACTCTTTGTCTAACAAAATGCAAATTGGCATGGAGCAGGGAAGGGGAGTTGTGAGGCAGTCTCCAATTTACAGGTGGTTGTTTTTATTACTCATGTAGTGCTGTTGTCTCACTTGGGATTATTACATTTGTTGTTGGCACTTTTCTATTTATATGTCTATTTTTTAGACATGTCTGTGTTATGGTAAGGCTGGACATCATGGCTCCTTTGTGTCAGATGCTACAAAATTCTTCCATAGTTATCGTAGTTCACAATGGGGGTTTATCCCTGCATGTAAATCTATGGCTAATGGGTTACTAGAGATAGGAGGAAGAGAAAGAAACTATGAGAGTACCAGCATCACTGAATTAAAGCTGGTCAGCAGTAAGCATCACAGATGAAAATAGGACTTTTCCCTTTGCAAATGGAAGGCACAATAGAAGGAGGTGATATAAAGATTCCAGAGGGTGGGAAGGCTTAAAGTCAGCTAGGCAAGAAGAAATACAGCTGCTAAAAAAAAACTTATTATTGCAGTATAATTTCAATAACAGCTACTTACATGGGAGAATTTCACCACTGAAACACATGCAGAAAGCCTCTTTTGACAAGCATATGTCTCTTACGTCCCCAGATCCTTAGCAAACTGGGATAAACTGGCTTTCTGTGACAGCACAACCCTCTATGTTATTAAAAGCAAACAAGCAAACAAAAAAGGCAAACATTTTATTTTGTAGAAATCATAGTGGTATTTTTGAAGCCATTCCACTCCAGGAGGCTTACTGCTGACTTCAGTGAGAGCAGAGGTAAGCATTTGCTGAAAGCAAAACAAAACTGTCTGAATGTTTTATAGCCAGTGCATTGCCTTGCTCACACTGCAGGCTTCTTAAAATATTGAAACAATGACTTTTTAATGTTGAACTTATATTTTATAATTTATGCTCCTTGATTACTTTTGGCATGTCATTCAGGGAAGACAATGAGAAGGGGACAAGTCAGTTTATGTTTGCTTCTATTGATTGTTGTTATTTATTCATTAGCTAGTTTATTTGTGCCATGCTGGCAGTGTGTATGATGCTATACAGACAGTTAAGAAAACATTAAGAAAGCACTGGCAATCAATATTCAAATGCAGAAAGGAAGGTACAATTCAGTGTGAGTGACCTGATTGAAGATTATGAAGCTCCAAACACCTGCCACAGCAGGGCCACCAACCTCCACATTTAATACTGCCCATGGCCCCATCCAGCCTGGCCTTGAACACCTCCAGGGATGGACGGGGCATCCACAGCCTCTCTGGGCAGCTCTTCCAGCACCTCACCACTCTGTAAAGAACTTCCCCCTGACATCCAACCTCAATCTTTCTCAACTTAAAACCATTTCCCCTTGTCCTGCAGTTATCTACCCTTTCAAAGAGTTGATTCCCCTCCTGTTTACCTTTAGGTACTGAAAGGCTGCAATAGGTCACCCCGCAGCTTTCTTTTCTCCAGGCTTGAACAAGCCCAGCTCCCTCGGCCTGTCTTCTTGTGGGAGGTGCTCCAACCCTCTGATCATAAAAGGGACACAGAATCCTCTCAGCCCCTCAAGAACTGGTAAAACAAGCAAGCAACACAACAAATATAAAATTTCATGGAAACATAATAAATGTTTCACACTCCGAGTTTGGGAATACCTCAAGGTTGTGTCTGTGGGTCACTACAATCACCAGTAGATCTTTGGGAGTACTTTCTTTGCATCAGCTATGGGACAAAATGTGATTAAGCCAAATGCTATAATATCACTGAATCACTGAATCACAGAATCATAGAATCATAGAATGCCCTGAGTTGAAAAGGACCACAATCCTCATCTATTTGCAACCCCCTGCTATGTGCTGTGTTGTCAACCACCAGACCAGGCTGCCCAGAGTCATCCAGTCTGGCCTTGAATGCCTCCAGGGATGGGGCATCCACAGCCTCTTTAGGCAACCTATTCCAGTGCATCACCACCCTCTGAGTGAAAAACATCCTCCTAATATCTAATCTAAACCTCTCCTGTCTTAGTTTAAAACTATGGCTTGTGATCACTCTGGAAATACAAAAAATTTAGTGGATGGGGTTGCTTTACTTTCCTTATTTTATTGTATTTTATTTATTTTACTTTATATTTACTTATTTATTTTTTCTTTACTTTTATTTCTGAACTGTTGCTTTTACCACATATTTAACTTTTGGAAGGGAGAACTAAAATCACCAAATAATTGGGTTCCTAAACCTGATCTTGTGCAACCCTTCCGGATTCCACAGTCCATTGTTTAAGACTTAATTTTATGAAGGTGTTGGAGACTTAAATTCATGTTCATACTGTCAAGCAGAGAGGAAATTTAAACTCCAATTTCCTTCTTCCCAGGTGATTACCCTGCTCATTTGGGCTGACATGGAAAAATACAAATTTCTTTGACACTTCTTTCTTGGTCCTTATGGATGGCATCTAAATTCCTTTTGTGGGTCTTGCTCCCCAGATTTAAGATATTGCACTTAGTAATGTGCATTTTGGGCCTTTCCAATTGTCCTTCACCACTGCTTCCCAGTTGACTCACTAAGTGTAGCTCAAATATGTGAAAACTTTAAGCTGAAATTGTGCCTTCAGGAAATATATGCTTTCCTTAAGAGAAAGTATTCACCACTCCAGGTTTAGCCCTGAAATGATTTATGTCTACACTTAATTTTGCACTAGGGGTAGCTATGCTGAAGTCAGTGGAACTACCCAGAGTTTGGAAAGTTAAGCACATACATAAAATTTTATGGGACTGAGCATATGAAGAAGGACTCTGCTATTAAGAGGAATTGGAAAGAGATAAGCAGTATGCAAAGGAACATAACAAATGTGTACAGTCATACCACATCTCTTAGCTCAGCTATTAAGCCTTGGCTATTCCTTGCATTGTTTATGAAAGCCAAAAGAGAAGTAGTCATTAAAGATTTGAAATCTTGTGGTTTCTTACATACTGTATTTACATTACAGCTGTTCTTTCCCTTCAATTACCTGTGTGCACACTTAGTGTTTGTTTGTGCATCCTAACATGGCAGACCCTACTCAACATATGGTTTCTTGGAACCATTGCATCAGCTTAGTACCCCAGCAAGGAGAGGTGATTCCAAGTTCATTAAATTAAAAACTTTTACAGGATTCCTGCATGTCTTTCAAAGGGCAATCATGTGAAGATGTATGGACTTCTACTGGTGTTAGGAATACATAAATTAAATGAAAGTGAAGAAATTTGTGTTGTTCCTTACTGCTGTATACCACAATTATAATACTTTTGACTTAAGAGCAGATGACACAGCTCTTGAACTATACTTCTTACCCAGGAAAAACAATGCTTGCAGTTGCCTTCAGTCGTAATCATAGAATCAAAGAATCATAGAATAGCTTGTGTTGGAAAGGACCTCAAGGATCATCATGTTCCAACCATCCAAAACCTTCCTCTATCTGGGAGCCTGAAAGAGACTTTAATATTGACCGTTATTTGCTCTTTCCTTCCAATGTATGACTAATTCACACATTAAAGATGTGTTTCTCCACAGTAGTTTGTAAAACAATAATTCTGAGTTTAGGAAATGGTTACAGAATGGAGCTGGCTCTTAGGTCATCTGCTTCCTTGTCACACTTTTCCTCTGTCACTGCTCAAGTCACCCATGCCCAACTCCTCAATTCTTTTCTGTCTGCCACTTACTGAGATCTAATGGCTTTAACAACATCAACATGGTCATGAAAATCTGGTCTTCAGACTGTTTAAAGTTTTGTTTCCTATTGATAAAGATAGGGAGAAAAATTCTTCCATACTCTTTGGAGCTGGTGTGAGATTAGAGTAGCTTTCAATACTGTAAGAAGTAACAGCAGAAAACAGTAATAATGGTGTTAAAAATGTTTTACGTATCTAAAAAGATGAAACTCAAAATTAAACAGTTGAATGAGACAAATTGGTCGCATTCAATCACCTATATGTCTTCTCTAAAGCTAGCTGACTAGCTGGCCACATACCTATTAAAAATGTTCTTAAGAGTCTGGTTAAATCAGTGCTGAGTGCGTATTTCCTAATGCATAGTATCAAATGAAGAACTAAGATGGAAATTCATAATATGAAATCAATTCTGTTCTAAGCCAGGAAGCACAAATAACATCAGGAGATCCGAATCATTTCCCCCTGCCTCCCACCATCTTATATTTATTAAATAGAAATCAAATGGAGGGTTTATAGAATCTTTTGGGAATAAAAATGATCTGATGATTTTTCTTAATAAACTGTAACACCTAGAAATTTGATTTCTGGCTGAATCTTGTATTTGGCAGGGATGTTATTTGTCAGGGAGCATTGCTTGCAGACTGATTCATTATAAGCATTGATTTCACAGGTAAGAAATTAAATCAATATGTTTCCCACAGAACAAACTTTCTGTGCTTTGTGGATGAACCAGCTGACTGAGAGGATGTCGGGGAAAGAGTATGAGGGAAAAAAAAAAAAACATTGCAAACAGATGTGCATTTGTAGAGAACTGCTTTGATTTCTGACTGGTGGTTGTGTGGTTTATCTCAAAGCACTTATACAATGCTTTTTATAAGCACAGTATCATTAAAGTTTCTGCCCTCCTCCCCCCAAAAACAGAAAGAATAGTGCAGAGGTGATGCAAGACCTGGTTTTCTAAAATATGTCTATGGTGAATCCAGAGAAACTGTTGTATCCACTGTAATGCTACCCTAGCAATGAATGCATAATCCAAAGGAAGGGTTTACTGTCTGGGTACTGATGATGAAGTAACCCCAGAAGTGGTCATCTCAGAATAGGAAACAAGTAATATAACCTCTGTACTGCCCTCAGGGAAGTCTTCTTCTTGTAGCTCTAAATCACATCATTTTTCTAGATTTACTGATATGAATTATTGTATGTGTTCTAGTTAGCAACCTATAGCTGCATTTCAAGAGTAGAGTGAGTTCTTTCTCTAACAATTCTCTCTTTTACATATAAATCTATATATATACACATATTTTTAAAATAAGCTCAAGTTTTACCTGCAGTTGTTGCAAAGATAAAAATGGATCATACGGGATCATAAAACCGAAAAGTGTAAAAAGGAGCTTCAGGCACTTCTGAAAGTCAGTCTCATCTTTCCAAGCAAACCGGTGGATGCAGTGCTATGATATACTAGTTATGGACAATAAAAGATCAGTATGGGTCTTAGAGAGATGACCAGTGATTCATCTCACTGAAAAAAACCTGTAAAACTTTTGAGCATTTTTCTGACAATGGAACCCTACGCGTCCATCAGTCCATGATGAAACCTTTGGCTACTCATTTCAGTTCCCATTTAGAGATTTCAGTTACCACTTGGAGGCTGCCAATCAATGGTGAAATGCAAATATAGCTTTTATGAATTTTTGTTTTTAATCATTCTTATCCATCCTATAGCCTGTGGGTATATATGGCTAGAGAAGCATTACTCAGAAGCAATATCTGAAGGAAGACATACAGAAGGAGTTTTCTTCCACAGAGGCTGTGCAGCCATCTAGCCATGTTCACATCATGACCTGCTGCCTCCTGTCCTAAAATACGCAGCCTCAGCAAGGAGACTTTTATACTTACATCCACACTACAGTGAAACCACACACAATCATTGCGTACTTGCCAGAGGTTGAGTCACAAGCGTAGCTTTAATCAGATTGTTCTTCTTAAACTCCTTACAATCAGGAATCATTTTTTTGGCATTGCAATACAAATTTGTTGATGTCTTCACTAACGTGATGAGAAACCTGAGTTAGGTGATCAGTCCAGATACACACTTAGACCAGAATGAAAAAATCCACTCTGCAAGAGACAACTGATTGGTAGATGTGTAATGGTAGAAAAGTTGCTTAAAGCTTCTTTAGTAGTCAACAGAATAAGCAGTAGGTTTCCAACAAGTGCTGAATGTTCCTTTATCAGTACCCATCCTATGTTATTGGAGATGTAGCAAATCTAGATTTGAAGCCCAAAGGTTAGGCAGGATGAAGCTTGGTTTTATTGTCAATGGATCAGAGTTAGAGAAGCCATCAATCTGGACACGAGATAGCTCCTTGGAAATGTGAGGATATATCATGAAGCTGAATGGCCACTATGAGTGTTGATTACCTTGGTAAAAAAGGAAATGTAGGTCCTCTACCCTTTAGCTCATGATTAATGCTTTTCTACGGCAAAATTGGAATTTTGCAACCAGATCAGTCACCTCTGTTTTAAATTGTACACTGAAAAACTGCAATTGCAGAGAAAAGTCATGCAGTTATTTAAAAACAAGCAAAAATGCTTCTTAGTCAGGCATTCTGGGAATACCATCTGCTTAATTTATCAGAAAGTGTATTGAGAGTTAATTGAGTATCTTTAGAGGGAGAAAATGTCAAAACTTTTAAAAAACAGCACAGAGGGTTTAGCAAACCTACCAGAAAAATTCAAAAGAGAAGTTAGGCACAGATGTTCTGTGTTTTGGGTTTGGATTTTTTGTTTCTTTGTTTTGCTTTTTTTTTTTTTTTTTTTTTTTTTTAAATCTTGCTTGCTTTTTTACTCCCTAATTTTTCTTTCAACCAGGAAAGGCAAACCAGCAAATGAAGCATTAACTCCTCCAGCTCTTAGCCTATAGATTACAACTGGACATGTTTCTGGAAGGCATATTTTTTGTCAAACACAAATTATACATTAGGATAAGCGCCAGTTACCTAGTTCAGCTTCAGTTATCTCGCTGAAGAGCGTTGTGAGCAGTGGAGGTCAACAGTGTTGACCTTCTTCTGCTCATGCAGACAACCTCTGGCATTTCCAGAAAAACTTCTCCATCTGTGATTGAGATGACACAGTCCCAGCCCAGATGAGCAAGAGCATGTTTCTTAGAGTTAACCATGCTGGATGTATTCCACCTGAGACAGACCCCTGATACTTGGGAAAATTTTTGGCCAGCCATCAGGGGACTGAAAGAGTAGACCAAGATCTGGGGAGAAAAATCAAAAAGAGAAGAAAATCCTACAGAGATTGAAATAAATAAAAAGGAAAGTTGGAACAACTAAAGCGCTTTCTTTCTGTTTTTTTCCCTCTTTTCTTTTGGCTCTTTTAATTTCTCTTAAATCTGAAGCTTCAAAAAGCGGAAGCACGAGGAATGCAAAATAAATATTCAGGGGATGAAGGTGAGAATTCAGGATGTGAAGAAGAGCTGGAGCAAAGTGAAAAACAAACAAACAAAACACATCTTACAAAACATTCTGTGGCTGCTACTTCCTATAGCAAGGTACTTCCAGTCCAGGCATATATTACAGCTAGGGACAGTAAACTGTGGTACTGATGCCATAATTCCTGTAGTAATTGGGATTTGCACAGGAACTTATTTCCAGTTTGGTGACTATTTGAGACTTTTGATAGCTATTAGAAGGATAATTAGGGGATAAATGAATATTAAATCAGTATTTGCAAACAAAAGCTCTTATGTGTGTGACTTGTATTTTTGTCTTAATTCAAAAATAGGATAAAAATCTTGCTTTAAAACTTTCTTATTTCCCTTCAAAAGTGCATTTTTTGTCTCATCTTTCTGCACTAATAACACCTTATTTCCATTTCAAAGCATTTTTTTATTAGTTTCCTTTATTCTTAATGGCTACATTTGTGTAGGAGGGAAGATCTGTTAGGTGTCCAGAGGAGAGCAGCTCACTATGATGAGATGAAATCTCAGAGATAAATCATTTACTGATGCAAATCAAAAACCTCCCTGATCCAGACTAAAGCAAACAGGGGTTTTGAGGCATGAATCTGCTTAAAATCAGCCCTGACTGCTCTGCACATTTGGATAGCCTGCCTTTTGCTGGGCAGGCATTTTCTAATAATGATCTTGGGCTCTCTGAGCTTTTGAAACATCCTTTCAGGGGACACCATCATCTGCTGCATACATTTCAATACTGCCTCCTTGTAGTGTGCATTTAAAATAAAGCATTTTACTATAAAAAGAAGAGAAACTGGATAACACAGAGGCATTTGGCTAAATGGACCATCTGCTTTTGGCCTGAATAGCTGTTCAGTGTAAATAAGCCAGGACAGTGCTTCAATTGGATTCGGAACCAATGCAATAAGGCAAGAGAAGAAGAAAACTAATCAGGTAGTTAAGAAAACAAAATATCAATGAGGAGGGAGAGGATCGCAGTCTGTGAAATATCATGAAATGTAAGCAAGAAGTCCCTCCTGGGCTGTCATTTGAGCAGGGTGGAGTGTGCTTCCCCCAGCCCCTCCAATCCCATGGTCTAAAGAAGATGTCTGTGCTGTCAGGGCCTGATGAAGTGCTTCCAAGCCACAGGGCAGGGCTTCACGCTGCCTTCACACGGAGAAAGTTTTCTGCGCTTGTCTGTGCAGCAACACACATTCACACGGATTAATTCCAGCTGTGCAGTGCCTTGCTGGCAGGGTCGTTATATATTAGTAATGCTATCCGATTTGAACAAACGGGTTCCCCTCGCTCAGATCTCTCGCTTACCAATGTTCTTCCTCTTGCACTTGATTATCTACTTTCCTTCATATCTTTCTTTTTTTTTTTTTTTTCCTTAAAAGAGGTCCTTTTTTTTTTTTTTTTTTTTTTTTTTTTAGTTGCTATCTTCTAAAATTTGTCTGCTTTCCTTATTCATGCAGAATCCTCATTTGCCCCACCTGGAAACAGCACTGAGCAGAATGGTGCTGACAGTTTGGTCATTTGCAGGCAGCAGACTGAAGCACTATCCTGATGGCACAAAGCAGGAGTAATTTCACATCAGATCTTCTGGGTGAAAAGACAGGTGAGATTAGCATAGTGCTGAAAGCAGATAGATACAGAGCTTCAGGATGAGGCCATGCTCCTTTATTTGTCAGCCTTCTTGGATCAAGTGTCAATTTACCCAGAGCTGATATCTTCAAACATCTTTGCTTCTTCACCTTTCTTAGATATGCCATTTTTAGTGCTTTCTTCTTATCTGGAAGTAGGTACCACTTCTTCAGAACCACAGACACTATCTGTAATGGTTGCAGGAGGTGGGCCACGTCATGGTCACTTCATTTCCACAGCAGTTCTGAGATTGCCATCCTCTGAGACATTTTCAAATATCCGTGGTTTCAACCACACATTCTCACATGTAAGACAATGCCAGTGCATTATGGGTACAACCATTAGCCCATTGTCTTCCTCTCCTTTGCATTCACAGAGAGACAAAGGGATTACCACAACTCCGTTTCCTCTGAATCTCTGAGCTGATATCTTCTCTGTTCCAAACTCAGCATCATTGAGTGTCAATATATATCCCAACAGTCATACTGCTTTACATCTATTTGTGTACTCATGAACGTTGCATGCATAAATGCTGTTGTCCTATGCCAATTACAGCAGCAAAACACACCAAAAGTTATCCCTGTGTCCCAAAGTACTTTGCAAAGCAGTGTAGGATTCCACATGCTAAACCAAGGTGTACATCAGACATATATTGCCTCAAGGGTAGTTTCCCAAATCTCTTCTTTGAGTGTTGCATCCGTTTGCAAGCCTGTACACAGAGAAGTGATTTGTCTCAATCAAAGATAATATGGCAAAATTGCCTGAAAATATATTAAAATTATAAGACATTATTTTGTCATGTTACAGAATTGACTTCCAGCTGATTTCATCCTTTCCCTTCTCAGCAAAAAGAAGCAAGGGTTTAGGGCTTACAGGAAGCTTGTTCCAATTTTCTTCAAACTGTCCTTCTACACTGCTTTATTTTGTTCTTATTCCTTCACTCTTCCAGCATTCTCCATATCCTCTTTGCTTTAAAATAGCCAAAAATCTGTCAAAATATGTATTTTATATATATATTTGAAAACCCACCAAAAACAATTTTGAAAATGGGAAAATGAGTTGCAATGCCCCAGTTCCATTTCCTGCCACATTTTTGTGACCTCACATGTAAGTTATTCTCTCCAGGCTTGGGAAACAAATAAATTTGAGGAGTCATCTTGGGCAAATCACCTGGATGTGGATCTCTAAAGATCTTCATGGTAAAATACAATACAGTTTTATGCGTCGGTTCTTCATTCAGACTTCAGCAAACACTGTGTTGGAATAAAAGTACACAGAAAATCTGTGCTTGTAGTGGTGAGAGTCATGTTGCTGCAAGGGCAACTGTGTGTGGTTCATAAATGCCTCAAGCATGTTTTAACTTTTGAAGTAGACATGTATCCTGTATCAGACTTAAAATTCACCTCTGAATTTGTATGGTAGCAAGAAACTGCTCAGGAAACAAGAAACATCAGAGCAGAGTCATTGTGTAATGTACCCGTATCCTGCCCCCTGCAAGCTCCTTGTGAAAGCTCAGTTTGGAGTCAACATATCTTCAGGCTGTACTGAGAAATCTTATCGTACTGCAGGGAATACAATAGAGGTGGTGGTGGTGCTCTGTGGGGTTCCTGTGGTTCGTGTAGCTGTGACTTGCCAGCCATGTGGTTCTGGTTAGCATTTAGGAAAGCTCTCCAAAGTGGAAAAGTACTATAAAAACACAAAGTATTACTGAAGAGCTGCCCAGCTATTCTATCTTGTCTGTGTGACTGCTCTGGGGGACTGATGTCTCATTGTGTGTATACATCCCCCTTGAGGAGGTCAGCTTGCACGTTTTATATCTGATGCTGAACAGGGAATTGCAGAACATCCACTTGGTGTCAAGGCTTCTCAGGTGCTGTTGTTTGAGACGGTTCTTTGTCCACACTGGCTCCAAAGTATATTTGTCCCTCTTGTCTTGATTTACAATCTTCATATCTCCAGATCTTTTAATTCTCATCTGAAAATATTCATCCTTCCTGCTTACTAGGTGTAGTCTGTACGAGTGTGTTTCTAATGTCCACTTCTTAAGTTCTGTTTGCCTATTAAGTTTCCTGTTACATAAAGTACACCAGATGCATTAAGTATACGGATGTTGTTAAAACTGAAGTTCAGTCACATAAAATTACAGACACAGAACAATAGGTAAAAATGCATCAATTAGAGATGATGGTGAATTCTTCAGCAGTGTATATGTTTATTTTCCTTGACCAGAGAGAGCTAATCTTCCATACCATAAAAGATTGTGTAAAATATGCTCACAACTATTTGGTTGGAAAAAGTATTTTGTCTTTCATCCATCAGTACCTCTTTGCTTTCTTTGGAGCACATTATAATGTATGTTTGCTATTTAATTCTAGAAACATACCTGCTATTTGTTTCTTATGAGGATAAGAGAGTCTGTGGTGAAAGTTTTTCTTTCTGTGATAAAGCTTTTCGGGAAGTTAGAGCCAGGGAGCTCTGTACCTCCAGCAAGAGCCCATGTATCTTTCTGCAGGAATTCATTTGAGCCAAAGCAATACAAGATGGATAAATAAATAAATAAATAAATTGGCAGTTCTGCAGGAAGAAAAGGGGAAAATAGGTTTCTGAAGAATGGGTTATTTCATGTTGAAATAGCGGGTTTACAGTACCTAAAGAGCAGGAGTAAAAACGTTGATAAAAATAGTGGCAAAATAAAATTTTCCAACTTCTTGGCATTGTATTTGGTCAGAAATAATTTAAAATATCATAAAAGGAGGAAGCAAAAAGAGAACTAAAGGTGAAGAGTAAAGATAAGAATGACTCTTAAATTGAAATGATTTTTTTCCCCTCTTCTAAGGAATAATGCATCCAGTAATGTAACAAGTACTTCTTCAAGGGCACTGAAGGACTGCTGCTCTTTAGATATTGGAAATAGGAAATCCAAGAAGAATGTGGCCAAAATGCTTGAAGATGGGAGTAATAATATTTTATTTCTGTAGTAATTGTCATGCATTGAAATTCATATTGACTGTGAAGATGTCTTGGAAACAGGAACAAAAGAATAAATAGAAGTAATCTACAGAAATGAGCTGAAGAGGAGTTTGCTCATAACAGTAGGAAAAGAAGAATGAAAATTGGAGGAATGGAGGAACATATCTCTTGCTTTCATGCTCTCTAAATAGACTCTTGGCACTTCCACCTCCTTGAAAGATATGTCAGAAGTGTAAAAAAAGGTTGTTGAAAGCACTCATGAACTGCTAGTTAAAATATGTTTTATTGAACAGAATTATTACTTCTACTTCCATTATAAATGTACTTCCTGTCCAGATCTTTGCAAAAGAACAGAACATAAAATTGACTGTTTTTGATCTTCAGCATAAACAATCTCAATATTTGCATAAGGGTTGAAACTAGAATAATTTGATCCAAGCTTCTAGGATTTAGTCCATCCTTTCCATGTGCATCTGTACTGGTTTGTTCAGAGTCCTCTTAATGTTTCACATCTATCCTGTCAAGCAAACTGTCCATCTTACCCTACAGGGTTTTGACCTCAGGAATTACCTCTTCACAGTGTTGCAAACAACCAACACTCTGTAACTTCATTACTGTTAATAAAATCAAGGAATATCACTTCATTAATGAGAAAATGTATTTTATCGTGTTTTCAAGAAGAACCACAAAGTTCCTACTTTTTAATCTGTAAACTCCACAGACAACGTACAACATCCTTATGAGCGTATGGGAGATAAACATTTTCAGGTTGAAGTTGTATGAAACATGAAATGGCTCCAGTCTCAGAATCAGAAGCAGAAAATACGAGACATGTAACACTTTTCTACATCTTTGGACTGTATGTTTTATCCAAAGGTCACAGATACTCAACTACAGTCTAGTTTGTCTTTTTGAAGGATTCATTTCCCATTCAGAATTAATTGTATAGAAATACTAAACACTTTTTCTTTTTTTCTTTTTTCTTTTTTTTTTTTTCTCAATTAGCCCTACAAACTTGAGCATGTTGGTTTGAACACAAAATGCTGGCATGGGACCAAATTCTTCACTTCCTCAAGAAACTAAACAATAATGTGCAATTTTGCCCCTGACAAACATTGCCTGTTGATTATGTGTGCTGTGACCATGACAGCATCACGTTTTGTGTTTCCTCACACCCACAAAACATAATTTTCATGATTTTTTATTTTTCCCCCTAATACAGTGGTCATAAACAGCAATGGTGAAAAACAATTTCTTAGAGTACTCTTCAAGTGAGAATTAGAAAATTTTATGGAGAAGTGTTGGTAAAACTGCTGAAATAATTAGACCTTTAAGTTTGATGCCCTGCTCAGTTACAGACTTTATGCCATGTATGAGTGCAAAAAGAAGTGTTAACTTATTTTCTCTCTGTTATTTTGACTAATAATTACGAAGTCCTGCAATGCTGCAAATTGGGGCCATTATTTGAAAACTCTATTTTCTTTGTGAGTAACTAACACCTGCCCACTTAGAAACTAGTCACTCAAGTTTTATTAGAGTTTGAGGAAATAACAGTTGAGTAGCTAGAGCCACAACGTAGGAGGCAAATGAAAGAAACTTCCAACTTGCTGATGAAATAAATGGGTAGACTGAAGTTGTAGATTCTGTAGGCTTTTTTTTCATTACTGTGACTTCTAAAGTAAAATTGAGAAAAGCCCCAAAATGAGTTGTGAAATAAGTAATAGGTAGACTGAAAAAAAAAAAAAAAGACAACACAAAAAAACAACACACATTAAAGAGGTTAACACATATAAGTGCGAGGTGTTTATCTTAAAATTATTTTTGATAGATGGTATGAAGCAGAGGAATCATTTTCATGTAAATGATCAGTAGGATTAAAGAAAACAAAATTGCTATTATAAAAAGTACTGGGAGCAAAAGATAATCAGTCTTTGCAGTTCGTTATTAAATGTTCGTATAGTTATGCCAGAAAGAGTTTTCAAGGATATGACAAAAGTAAGTATAGTAACATGAATTAAAACATCCTGTTTGATCCTGTGAATGATGTGATGCAGACAAGATACCGTCTAAGATAAAGCGAGAATGGTATAGAGCAGTGGCCAGCTGATATAAACAAGAATCACTTTGTAATAATTAGAAAAATGATTTAGATCCCTGATGTCCGGAGATCTAAAAGGAGCTATCTGATTTTCCTCTGAACCAGATCTTAACATGTTTTTGGAAAGTTGAGGAAATTTCCTAAAGATTGGAAGACTGCCAGTAAAATTCTGGCCTTTGAAATGAGCAGAAGAGATGAGTCAGGAAACTGGTTAGTCAGATGTCAGTCTGGCCAAACTAACGGAACAGTTAATTCGGGACTCTGTCAACAAAGAATTAGAGTCTAAAAACATAATTAATGCTAGTCAACACGTTTGCATGAAAAGTAGGTCTTGTCAAACAAACATGTTATATTTTTTTTGACAACATTACAGGTCTACTTGATAAAGACAATGGTGTTGACATAATATGCTTGGATTTCTCCAATGAGTTTGATTTAGTACCAATGACATTTATATTAAAAAACCTGCATTGTATGTAATTAACAGGACATGTATTAGATGGATTAAAACTCCATGTTTGACAGGTCTTGAAACAGAGCTTCTAATGGGGAGAAATCAATGAATTGAGTTGTTACTGATGCAGTCTCCCACGGATTATGGACTTAATTCGGCTCTGTTCATCAATGAGATGAAACTTTGCCAGTTAAGTCTGAAGATGGCACAATGGTTTTCAGTTGACCAGTGCTGAATGAAGCTATGATTGTGTTTGGATTTGTAAGAGAATGAATTCATAAACTAAATTGAAAGTGCAACACCTCTCAAGAGAAGCTACAGATCAGACTTACTAGATAGAAAACACTGAACTGAAAGTAAAAGCTACAGAAAACTAATCTTACAAGCAGGAAATAAAAGGATTTTTGTGTAATGTTCTAACTAATATGGTACTAGGCAGCTATCAGGGAAAATATGTAGTATTGTCACTGTACTGTAATTATAGGAATAACACATGTTTTTCGAATTTCCAAACAAAATGACACTTGGAAACAAAAATGGAAATCTTTTCTTCAGAAAATGTCAACACAAAATATTAGATATTTCCAAATGTTCTTTCAGCTCTTTTGGCCACAACGATTTATACTGATTTTGACCACACTTCATGAATAACATTCAACCCTCTGGAACAATTTTATTATTTTTTTTTCCCTAATGAATGTAATGAATGTATTCATTCAAAAAAAAAAAAAAAAAAAAAAAAAAAAAAGTCGTTCAGCTCAGTTCATTACTCAGCATTAGTAGAAAGGCTACTGAATTTCTTGTGTGTGCTTGAAATGAAATGGAGTAAGGAAAAGTTCTGCAGATGAAGGAAAGTATTATGATTTTGCATTTGGAAAAAAAAGTCTCTATGTGATTTGAGCACTTTAAAGAGCTGCTGACACATGGAAAACTTCTTTAACAGGGGGAATGGGCAGAAAAGTTTATTTTATTTTTCCAGACATAAGCGTAAGACTGTCCAAGAACTAAAGCTAAGAGAAAACCAAACATAAAACACAATCCAACTGTCTACTAGTGGCTGCGTGTTTGATGAACTCATCAGCCACCATTGTGGATCCCGTGCTATTTGGAATGTTTTAGGCGAGACTAGATATCTATCTAAAAACTATGTAATTTAATCCACCTTCATTAAAAAAAAAAAAAATTAAATAAATCAGGCAATGAGCTCAGTTTTTGATAGATCATCATTATGTTCCATCCATGGAAGCTCAATAATCAGATCAAATAATATCAAACTAAATCAATCTCTCGTGGTCAGATAATTCAGAATACTTCAGATTTCTTCTGAAAGACAACTCCTGACATCCTTCAAACCTTCATCTTGAGCATCACCACCTCCCACTCAACAACCTCTTCTTTTCTGACTGCCAGATCCCTTCAAGTACTGGTCGCCTGGCAAATATTTCCTTCCAACTTCACAGCACCTCGCTATATTTACTTTGTCATTCATTTCTTTGCACTGCCTGTGTTTAATTCCAAGTGATTATTCTGGATGTAATCATAAGTACATACACTGTGCATCCAATTTGGTCATCTTGTTTTGTATGCCCATTACATAGTATACATTCCCTTAATTTAGATCCCAACATGAGGCTCATTACTTCATTCTCCCTGTACCTGACTTGTTCACTAATTCTGTTACTCCAGAAGATAGCATGCTGTGTTGATAAAAAGTGATCCACTGAAACATGGTGGTTTCTCTTTCCCCTTTTGGTTTTTAAATACTAGACATCACAATGTAGAAGGGTTTGGACACACTGCAATATCCTGTTCCAATATTCTTTCAAACCAAAGTGTTACCACCATTATCTGAATGTAGATTACAAATATTTGGCAGGTGCTTTTTTCTCCTTTTCCTATTGCATACATAGTGAGTCTGGATTCAGAAAATGAAATTCTTGACAGATAAAAGTCCCATCAGACTCTGACTTCTGTTAATACGTAGTATTATCTTGACATAAATGTTTAGAGAAAGAATATATGTGAAAGATTTTGCAACTGCTAGCCACGGACCTGAAAAATTAGAATTAATTTTCCTCAAGTAACTCCTAATTTAATGTAGCTCTAAGTACATGTATACTCTTAAGTCAGTTTAGTAAATCAGAAAAGCAAGTAAGTTTTCTACCCTATTTCTGTTTTCATAGTATAGTACTTCCATAGTACTATGTACTTCTGTCTTGGGCTGTTCTATTCCCTGGGAATTGTTCTGCAGCTGCAGCAGCTCTTTGGGTCAATAGAAGTCCTCATGGTTTCCATTGCATAGACTGCACTGTTTTCTTGAAAATTGAACCCACTGAGAAGTTGCCAAGGAAGTGTTCACGTTGTCTGGCTGAATCTAAATGAAAAAAATCCCTTCACTTATAAATGAGTATATTTCTTTCTGTCCATCTGAGATTAAACCTGCTTCCTCTTTAACACTCAGCATTTCCAGTGCATTTAGGTTGTAGGGATAGTAAAGTTGCCCTCAGAGCCCATTTCCTTGATTCTTTCCATCTCCAGTGAAGTGCCTGATCTGGGATGGGAATAACTCAAGCTGTTTGCTTTAGCCAGAATTTTGAGTCTTCTCAGTTTTAACTGAATACTTCTTAAGTGACAGCCCCACTCTGTTTATTTTTTTCACAATCAAGTAGTTCTTCTACAGATTCACATCAACTAGTTGATCTCAGTAACCCACTTCCCTTTGGGTACTGAACTGGGCGTGGTATAGTACACAAGAAAGTAAGAGAAGGTGAGAAAAATCTTAATACAGGGCTCTGCTCTGATGACTTAGGAAGCTGAAATTCTTCTTTTCAAAGCATGATCAGAATCTGATTTTTAAAAAGCAAATATTTTTTCCCATTAATTACTCCAGAGAAAAGACTCTGTACTGGTTAGGCAAGAGCATTTCCCACTGAAATCAATAAGAGTGTTTGAGAAGTGAAGAAAACAAATCTGCTACCCAGTCTAACCCGTATATGATTGCTAAGGTGTGCATGTACCTTTGTGTTAATAATCCTTTGTGGCTTTTTGATTGATTTTTTTTTTTTTTTTTTTTCCCAGCAAGGACAAAGATTATCACATGGTTCTATGTGTGCTATTTTATATATAGGCTATTCACCCCCCAGGAGACAGCATGAAGCTGAAGATGATGAAAAGTGCATGCCAAGTTAACACTGTGCATGCATTATGATGCGCCTGTGACTTTCCAAACAGATACCTGGGAAAAAAAAAAAAAAAAAGACAGGTGTGTGTTGATTTATTGAACAGGTTGTCCAGCCTATGTGCAAAAATGTCTCTCTGTGACAGCAGAGTACATCATGACATCCTGCAGCTATCCCTTGGCTTACTCATCATCTACTGGGAAATGCAGTCCTTGTTCATTACTGCCTCATCTTGCAGGAGATATATATTTGCTAGTTGTCTTCCTTTTGTAAAAATAAAAATAAAAATAAAAATAAAAAATTGAGAATAAAATCCTTTGTCAGGTTTATTCCCTTAAATATAGCTTAATATATTCTTCCTTTGCATGTGCTCTGAGCTGTTTTCTCTCTTCTATGCATCATAGCAGCTGTATACAAGCATTCAAAACTTCAAATCAGGAATGAATCTTCTTCTGGTGGTGGGTTTTTCTGGCTAAATAAGGATGCTTTGGACTTTAAACACTACATAACCAAAAGCATTGCTTGAAAAGTCTTCTCATGGCAATAAGGGTGACCCCAGCCAGTCTCATCAGATTTTACTGACAAAGAGAAATCTCCTGGCAATTAAACAGTCAGTCCTTACCATCAGAGGGTTATCTCCAGATTTGCTGAGAACCTTGCTACAAGAGGTTTCATTCAAAACAAGATTAGAAAAACAAGAAACAAAGAATGTGAATGGCTTTCAGCCAGATGGAAATGTATTTTGTAAACGTTTGTTTATGACAGTATTTTCCCAGTTTTCATCGGCTTTCGTCATCTGTTTAATTTATTTGTTGTCTGAAAACCTTTGAAAGAAAGTGTTTCCACAAGTGTGAAAACTTTCCATCTCCAGTTTTCCTTGTCTTTCAGAAGAAAAATAAAAGCTATTCCCCCTGTGATCTAGATGCTATCCTGTGCTTTAAATCACTTTCAGTGAACAATTTGCCAACTTTTCTATGGACTTAGGCAACAGGCTACCACAAGGAAGAGAAAAGGAAGAGGTTATTGGAGAAATATATATAAAATTAAAAAGGGAGAGAGAGAGAGACTCTCGTGTTCAATAAATGTGTGGATATTAGTAGAAACATGATTTAGTGGGAAATATTTTTGACAATTGAACTCTTAGTCTGGATGATCTTAGAGTTCTCTGCCACCTGATTCTATGATTCTACAATTCTGTGAAAAGGAGAGGGAAGGACTGTGATACTTCATAAAAAAAAAGCAGAAAATTAATCAATCTTTTTGCCTACCACTGCCTCTCATATCCTCAGCTAGCCAAATCTCTGGTCCCAAATGCTCCTGTTTGGTGCAAGTGGCCTTACAAGGGCAGATGTACACAGGTATAACTTATTAAAACCCTTTTTTTCTCCAGGCCAATCAGTTGTGTGTGTTTGGCTGGAAGGTGTTAACTAGCACAAGTGTAATATTGCAAATATGAGCTGAAGTCATGGTGGAGCTGCAATTTATTTGCTTGCTTACATTCCAAAGGGCAGATGCACTCCATAAACCAAGGATCTTGCCCAAGATGATGAAGTAGTTTAGTGGTGGTTGCAAAAACACACATGAAAACTGCAATGATATAGATGCAGGCAGATTCCTTAGCACAGGAGTAGAAACTCAGCAACAAGGCTACAATGGGCAGCTCAGCTCTCTGCTTTGTTAATGCTGCATGATGCTGAAGTTGCTTCAGTGAATGCGTCCTCCTCAGAAAAGCAATGATTTGCCAGATCTCTGTGTTCAAACTAGAGATGCTTGTTGAATAATTTTGACTACTGCTTCCTTCCTCAACTGTGACAGAAATTTATGATAACATGGGTACAGTGACAGCTACACAGAGCTTCACGTCATCTTGCATTTTCAAGAGTACAAAATTTACATTTATACCAAAAAAAACATCTTAAGTGTTCAACCTATTGATAGGATAGCTGATTATCTACTGGGTGTTTTGCATCTAATCTACATGGACAGAACTGTATTAAATTGCATTAAATTGTACTTAATTGTACTAAACTGTATTAATGCAGCCCAGAAGGCCATTGTATCTCCCAGGTTGCATCAAGAGAAGTGTGACCAGCAGGTTGAGGAAGGGAAGTGATTCTGCCTCTCTACCCTGCTCTCATGAGATGGAGTATATCCAACTGGAGTATGCATCCATATCTGGGTCCCCCAAAACAAGAAGGACATGGAGACATCTCAAAGGAGAGTCATGAAGATTATCAGAGGGCTGGAGCAACTCCCTTATGAGGACACGCAGAGAGAGCTGGGGTTCTTCAGCCTGGAGAAGAGAAGGCTTCTAGGAGATCTTATAGTGGCCTTCCAGTACCTGGAGGGTCCTACAGGAAAGCTGGGGAATAACTCTTTATAAGAGCGTATAGTGACAGGATGAAGGGAAATGGATTTAAACTGGAAGAGGATAGATTTAGACTAGATAGCAGGAAGAAATCATTTTCTGTGAAGGTGGTGAAACACTGGAACAGGTTGCCCAGAGATGTTGTGGATGTCCATTCTCTGGAAGCATTCAAAGTCAGTCTGGATGGTACTATAAGCAATCTGATCTGGGGAGAGGTGTCCCTGCCTATAGCAGGGATGTTAGATGAAGATGATCTTAAAGGTCCTTTCCAATCCAAAACATTCTATGATTCTATAAAATCTACATAATCTATACCATCTTTGTAGGAAACATGTGAAACTCACCTCTTCTGTATGCATTACCTCTCTGTTTTATATATGGTTAAAGAAAAGGCAGCATTTTTTTTTTGCCTGTTCCTGTACCAGGAACTCTGGCAAGATTTTAAGGCTTGTGTCTACGCTCTCATTACAACATCAAATTCTTAATTAGGTTGCCTGTTCACAAGCATTTGTTATGCTTTTCCCATCTTGTCTCCATCTAAGTGTTTAGAAGGATGTAAGAAGAGTTTGGTTTTTTTATGGGTCATACAATGTACTGTCATCTCTATGTGGAAGTCTTAGATATCCTGGGACACCTCAAACGTCACAAGGCACCAACAAAACAGAGGCTAGTAATCTGCCTCATGCAGTCAACAGAGCCTCCAGACTCTTCCCACTTTAAATTCTAGAATAGGTGAGCTGAAGAATAATCTTCTAATTATAGAGAAGATGTATGGGACATCTAAATGTGTATGCCCTCCATGGGGAACACTGTGCTCTTTCAGAACATGCGTGCAGCCTTCACTCTCTTTGGCTTTTGAGGATAAGAAAAAAGTGAAAGGAATCAAAAAGAACTTTGGCAGAGAAAGAGGAAGGAGGGAAGAAGGGAAAGAGGGAGAAAAGGAAGGAAAGAAGGAAAGAAGTAAGGAAGGGAAGAAGAAATTAAGGGAAGGAGGGAAGGAAGGGGGTAAAAATGTTCTTTCAAACAGCTTTGAGATGTTTTCTGCTGCTGAGACCTCAAATCCAAACCTTTCATTCACCCAAATATTCCTGTTCCTGCATTCATGACCAAGGCTGAATCAAATGCTGGATGTCAGACTACACTTGTAACGGGATTAATCAAGTTTTAATGGATAATTTATGGCTGATCAAATGCTGTGCAGATTGGATGCTGAGCCAAAATGTTCTAGCAGACATGTTTAAAGGAAAATAGTAATGACAAAAAACTTTCATTTCCATTTATAATCTACCTTTGCTTGACCTTAATTCAGTTAGTTTATGCAATATTCATACCAGCAAAAAATCTTTCCTATATCTTTTTAAATAGTTTCACTGTAAGCTTGAGTGGATGTAAAAGGAAATAGCAATAATGAATAGAGTCTTTTGAAATATTCATAGAGAAATTCAAGGGGCTCAGAATCTGATCTTTTTCCATTGCTTCAACTTTGTAAAATTGTTCCAATTTTGCAGAATTTCCTGTTATATATCATATACTTTTTGCAGTCAGAAAAATAAGGTAATTTTCCCTCTATGTTCTGTTTTTAGGGCTAAATTAGATCATGACTACTTTTAAAAACACAACATAACAGTGTGACTCTAAGTACACAATCCTTTTTTTTTTTTAATTTCCTGGTAAATTCATAAAAACAACTATTGTAGGGATGCAGAATTTACCAGCCTGATGTACGTAAGAATATATTTATATACTATGCAAAAAACACAGTCCTTGTGCTACACAAAAGCTAGTCTACAGAGGACTTACAAAAAATAACAATTAACACTTTGGAATATACAGAACGTGGCTGAAGTTTCATCTCTTATTCTTGAGCCCATTTGAATATTTTATTAATATCTTCAACTTTATTTAAACTGTTGCAGCGTAGATGGAATCTGTGAAAATGAGGGTTTACATCAACTGAAAATCTGGCCTCGAGACTTCAGTAAACATCATATATCTTCAGTCAACCTAACCTTTGCTCTACTGGTATTTAGAGTGCAGTTATGACCACAATGCTGAGCATGGCCAATTTTGTGAAAAGCAATCAGTTCACAAGGCAAATATTTTCCCTTGTGCTTTGCTCTGCCAAGAAAGAGGGTCAGAACAAAATGTTGGTGGCTGTTGTAATGTGGTTGTTATTAGGTAAATCATCATGAGGTGTGGCTATAGAACTAATAATTTTGGCTCTTTCATCACCTTCCCGTGCTTTAAGATAATCATTCTGGAGAACTCTCAACACAGTTCATCAGCTGGTCTCCTGAAATCTTTGATTGACTTTAGACAAAAGAGTGAAAAATGATATGATTCAGGACAATCCAATTTATGATAAATAAATTAAAAATAAATAAATGAAAAAAAAAAAAAAAAAAAAAAAGTGAAAACCAAGATCATAGAATCATAGAATCATAGAATGGTCTGGGTTGAAAAAGATAACAATGATCATCTAGTTTCAACCCCCCTGCTATGTGCAGGGTCACCAGCCACCAGACCAGGCTGCCCAGAGCCCATCCAACCTGGCCTTGAATGCCTCCAGGGATGGGGCATCCACAGCCTCTCTCTGGAGAAACAAAAAATTAGTCTTGTCAGGTAGAAGAAAGCAGACCCTAATCACCATGCAGTTTGTTACTGCATTCATACTGACACATGAATGTTATGCCTCTCTAAGCTAAGCTCTATGGGGTGACCAGGTTTTGACTTGTTTGGGGGGAATGAGATTCTGGAACAGAATTGTGGATGAGTAGACAAAGTTTAGAGGATAACCCACCTGCCTCAGTATGAAACTGGACTCATGCTGTTTATGAAATCCGCTGAGAGTCAAAAGTTTCCACAGAAGGAAAGAGTAGTCCTCCCAGTCCCACTCCCTGGGGTAGGCAGGGAGGATCCGCCCAACTCACTGCATCAGAGCTCTGGGAACAAGATGTTTTGTTTTGATTTTTTCAGATTTTTAATTAAAATGTTTATCATTCCACAGGAGATAAGAAGATATACACAGAGTGAGGACATTTTTCTTTCCTTACTCTTATTTGTTTTTCTCCAGTGTTTCCTCCCTTGTGAATAGCACCACTTCAAGTGAAATAAATTTCTTCTCTTGGTCAAACACACTGGAGTTTTGTTGGAAACAAAGCATCTGAAGTTGTTTCCATTTTATTTCTTTCTCTTTAAATAGTTTGCCCATACACTTTAAGAAGGCAATCCCTTTCATGTCTCTTAGCACATCCTCACTGGCAGCTACACTGTGTGCACTTTATTAGAGCATTTTTTCCCCCTAGATATAATGGCACCAATTAAATTACCTTGCAGCCTGACCTTAATCTGGCAGGAATGATTATTCCATGAAACAGTTAGGGCTCTAATTGACATGAAGTGCCTGCAAAATATGTCTTTTGCAGCAGACCCTGTCAAAGTCACATTGATATGCTAATACCTATAGCTGGCAGAATCACTTCATAAAGAGAGACACTGAAAATTGAATTATTTCAATTTCAGTACCTAGGAATCTAGTGATCTGTCTGTATATGTAACTAAGTAGGTGCAGTACTTTATATGGGTAAACAGCTGTACTAGGGCGTTGCCATGGAAACTGCTTGACTCATGACAATTGTGTTAGTGATGAAGTCATTAGTGGTGTGAAATGTACTTTGAGGTTGTCAAGTGTACACTCCAGGAATATTTCAACAGCATTAGTGGAGCCTTTTCATTTGCATAATTTAGGCTTTCACATATGATCTTGTTATGGTGCAGGGAAAAGGGATGCCACAGCCATGGCACAGTTGTGTGCAAATATGAGCATTGCTCTTGTGTGGCTCTGCAGTGAAATGCAGTCGGTTCCTGAATGCAAAATAAAACTGTCTTTGTAGCTGAACATTTCTTCTTTTCTTTCTTTTTAAATAATAATTAAAAAAGAAAAAAAAAAAAAAAGAAAAAAAAAAAAAAAAAAAGAAAAATCTTGTTTAAGACTGCTCAAGTATGAACAGCTTAAAATTTTACGGTGACAAGTTAACTTTGAAGTTTTGGACCTCTAAGGGTTTTCATTGCTGTTGTTGGTTGTTGTTGTTGTTCTTAAGAAAATAGCTCCAGATTTACACCAGAGAAAATGAGTTGGTTAAGAATCATAGAGATCTATTTCTTCCACTTCTTAGATTCTCACTATTTATTACCGTTTGTGAGATTTCCTGTGCTATAAAGCTTAGTGCCAGGACTTTCCTTGGGGTTACTTGTCTTTATTTCTACTTTGAAGTATTTCAGCATTTCAGTTTCAGAATATGAGAAGATTTTTCTTGACTCTGACAGCAGGAGAAAACAAAGAAGACCTTAGCAAGTCCTAGACGAGGAACCTGAAGGCACTTCTCCATTTTATGCATAGTGTTTGCTAGTGTGGTGTTAATTAATGATGCAGTGTTTATTCTTTCCTATCATCTGCCCTTCTTGTGGGCAGGCAGGCAGTGAGGAGGGCTTGCAGATCTACTTCCATTGGGTGGACTGGGCATACCACCTCTGCTGTTGGACCACTTCCAAAGGAATAATTGAAATTCTCTGTGTGACAAGGCTTAGAAATTAATTTTTAAAAAATGAAAATAAAAGATCACCTATTTAGTCCTCTCATGCTGGTACAAGACATGCCCATGCTGGAGATGTCACTGGTAGCAGGAGATCCATGCAAATGCTCAAGATTGTTACCAAGATAAGTCAGCAGCCTGCTAATGCCAGACCTCATGAGTTGATCTTATTTCTTTACAGTGTTTGATCTATTGAAATGCAATCTAATGCTGTATGTTCACTCTATATGTTCAGCCTAATACTGTATAATCACCAGGCTCTTATGTATTAATTACAGCTTAGCTTTACAATTGGGATGAGCAGAAAAGTAAGCATGAAATCAAAGCTGGATTTGATTAGCATAGTTTGACAGGATCCTTACTAGTCAAGGGTATCTTTAATATTGTATTTAAAGTATGTGCATCTGTGTCTGAGGTGCAGGAAGAGACATTCTAGCAGTCTCTGGCAGCATAATAACAAACTATTGCAAATCATCGCCTATTTGAAGAGATTTGAGTTATTCATAGAGTTCAATGGCTTTCTGAATCAATTTGTTTTCCTGTCCAATGTCCTCCAACTCCACCTGGAAAAAAAAAATCTCTTTTTCTTCTCAGAAACAGATTTTTATTTTTTTTTAATGATGACAGAGAATTTATCTTTCCTCCTCTCTGAAAATTTGAGATGATCTATTGGTGTGAGTAGGCTAATAGAAAAGAGAACAGGACAAGCAGTTGAGACTTTCATAGTCTGACAATCACTTCATACTAAGGAAAAAGATTATACATCAAACTTCATGGTGAAATCCGACGTTTCTTTCAAAGTTAATTCATGAAGCCAGATTTCACAACTTCCTAGTTGTTGGTTTTTGGTTTTTTTTCCATCTAATCCACTGACTCCTTAGAAGTTTAATATTTTGCACTGGCCAAGATGGAAAATTTTGCATGGCTGATCCCTAATTAACTCTCTTCCATCACAATATGGAAAAGCTGAAAACATCCATAGGGAGGGAACTGCCTGGAGAAACAAAAATTGTCTTCATAATAAACTGTGAATAAAAAAGGTGAAATTTTATGATTATTTCTTCCATAATTTCATCATATGCTTTCTGTGACAAATGGTTTACCTTATTTTTTCAACAGCAAGAATGACAACATCATCGGTACTTCAGAGTTCAGAGCCCTAAACCAATGCAAACCTCCCAATGTAAGACCACGAACTGGGTCTTTTGGTAGACAAATACCACACATTAGCCCTAAAGACATCTTAACCTGTTACTTGAGAACTACTGTGTGGTTTATACCTTTGAAAGAATTTTTAAAAAATAGTAAATTGGGAGTTCTTTGTTTATGCACACTGGTCTCCAGTTCCCTTTGCTTGATTTCTTGACCATAGGGATGCATAGTTCTTGAGCATGGAGGAAATCAACCTTGAATATAAACAAAGTTCTTTGTCATTATTGCTGCATAACACAATTTGTTTTGGTTGAACTCTCAAATGGAAGAACTGGAAAATAAAAAAAATAGGCTTGAACATCTTCTTTTGTCCACCTGGACAAGCTTATTTTTTATGCCACAGAAGGCTGTCAAAAACTGATACAATAGAAAAATTTAGGGAGTAACTAATTTGGTTATCGACCTAAAATCTGTCACAGTTGTGTCCTGTGAAAGGAATAACTGGCTAAAATTGTTCCAAGTGTTTCTATCCACATCAGATGAGGCAGATGAGCCTGGGACAAAACAGAAATTCCCTTCTCTAGTTCCACTCCCTGTGATTCATGAATCAGCTGAGTGGAATCTGTTTGTCTTCTGAATTAGGAGATCATCTCTCCATGAAGATAGCAGAGCATAGCCCTGCTGAACCCTCAGCAAGAGCTCCATGATTTCTCTAAGCTCTCTAAAGAGCCCTCCCAGGACCTCTCTGACGACCCTTTCCTGTTCCCTAGCTAATATAAACTGTGAGCTGGCTTTGTTCAGTGGTGCCTGCTTATACAGATGCATTAGATGCTACTTCATGCTGGCAATGGTTCGTTCTGGTAACCCAATTCTTCAAATCACATTTCTGCCTTGAAGACATAAAAACAAACTCAAGCAACCAGCCCAAACCATTCTTGCTTTCTAGGTTAGAAACGAGTGGCAGGGAGGATTTAAAGACTGTGGCTCCTCTCTCTTTTATCTACAATTGTCATTTTTTGCAAAGACATTACATGTTAATGCACTGTAACCTGCACACACCAATGGCATCTCAGACCATTATGAATTTGAATTTGATTTAGCCCAGCTACAGACCAGGGCACAGAAAAGAGGGGAGAAAATGCATAAAAGGGAGACAGACTGTGTTGTGATGGACAAATAAGAGAAGAACTCCAAACTAAAGATTTCAGGCAGGTACGAAATGACACTTCTGGCAGATTTTTTTCTGGCTTCCTTGTCAGCAAAAGCCTGATGGGTGAGTGAAAGTGAGCACAGAGAAGCTTGATCATCTTTGTTCAATCCTCCGGAGGACAGCTCTCTGCAGTACTGATGTGGGTTTTTTTCTCCCTAGAAGAAGCAGCCGCAGAATGTTAA
The DNA here is from genome assembly GCF_023343835.1 of Lagopus muta. Classification (NCBI taxonomy): domain Eukaryota; kingdom Metazoa; phylum Chordata; class Aves; order Galliformes; family Phasianidae; genus Lagopus; species Lagopus muta. Next base: position 3,479,510 of record NC_064472.1, on the reverse strand, counting down.
CAAGGTTCATTTTCCGTTCCCAACAACTAGGAAGCGACCTTTGACCGCTTCCGTGGCTGTTTGTGTTCTTGATGCTGATAGAGCTAGATTTTCACAAGACAGACCCAGGTAATTTTCATGGCAGCCACACTGTTGCGAACCAATTAGCAAGCTAGCTTGATAGGGTAAGGTTGCAGAGAAGCCCATGGCTACTTTAATAAAGTTTCTTGTGTATCAGTATGATACTATTGATTTTTCTTCCTTTGGACCAGAAGACTAAAGTTCAAGCTCTGTAGTAGATAAGTGAAAACTATGGAGATTCCACACCATGTATACTAATTTAACCTTTTTTGGGGAGGAAAAAAAAATAAAAGATATTTTACACAGGCTCCCTTTTGCTTTTGTACACATCATTTAACATTACTGCAAATTAAGCTGTGGCTGCACTGAGGATTCTGCTGGCATAAAGGTCAGCATTTTATTACAGACCAAGTCACAAGCAGAGAGCTAGACGCCTTGCAGAGGCACATATGAAAACATGATTCCTGCATGCAGACATAGACAGGGCACTGGGACTGAGGTCCCCTCTGCTTAGTGAGTCCCTGCCCATCAGTGAAGCTAGAATAGAAGTTGTGTGGGTGTTTAGCCCACAGAGTGGAGGGTTTCAGCCACTTTGGCTTAAGATTTTTTCTGTGAGATATTCAGCACTTGACTGAAAGAATGGTATCTCAAGGAGAGTGATCCCATCAAAATGAGGTGGAGACACTACACCGTGTCATTGGCACTGCAGGTAACTGATAGTATGATCTTTTCGAAAGTACTGGTTAAAAAAAGGGAGAGCAAAAGATGCAAGATCCTTTCCCCTGTGTCAGCTAGCATCCTGAAGCACAAGCAAACATGTGTCTTCTTGATACTGGTTTCCATGACTATGCACATTATTCAGCCCCACTGACCCCAGACCTTCAAAAGTCATATGCTAGATTCCATAGGTCTTGAGTTAAGTGCAGAAAGTGATAATAAAGAGTTTTATTTCCTTTGCCTTCTCTGGCATTTGGGCTTCTAAGACAGTCCCCTTTGTCTACATCTTTAATCTCCTTTCATGAACATGAAACCCATAGTATACCTTAAAGAAAAAAAAAATAAAAGAGAGATGGGAGATTTGCTTTTTTTTTTTTTTTTTATTACAGTTTGTGGGCTCCCTCCCAAAGCAGCTCCCTTCACTTTCAGTTGCAGGAATCCAGAAGGATGCTCAGTTTCGACAAACAGGACTATTTGTATAATGTGATCCATTTCATTTTCATTCTACTGTCTGAAAACTCACTTAGCCTTGCTCTCTTCCAAGCAAGTGAATTAATTCTGCTTTTTTAATGAGTGTTCCAATAGGTAACTGGTTGGAAAAATGCCAGTTTTACAATCTACCAAGTACAGTATGCAGTGCTTAATGCCATTAATAATAATCATGAACTCTGTGGATTTGGGGTAATTCCTGTACGATATTGGTTCCATAAAGAGAAGTCAAATTGACAGCTGCTGAATAATCCTAGTCTATATATTTCAGTTGGCTTGGTGGCTCTTTGCTGTGGATTATTTTCTCAAGTTTTGAGTAGGAAATGGCTTTCGGCATGAATATCTCATGAAATTTGTATCTAATGTAGTTTTGCATTTGCCTATGCTGCTTGAAGTCGAGGATCATCAAAAGGAATAAATTGGCTTCACTCCCATCATTTTAATGATGCTAAGAAGCCCAAGGTGAGGAGAGTTTTCTGAGCTGTCCACAGTCTCTACATTGACGTGAAGTTGCCACTTACAAAAAGCAGTGGAGGAAAAGCAGTCAGACATCACTTGTACCACCTTCCTTACCTGTGTGCAAGATAAGAGCAGCCAGCCAAGCTGAAATCTATCAGAAACAAGCATTCATTTGCTGCTCTATGAAATAACAAGTCACATTCCACCCGTACATAGACTTATGTATACAGCTTACTCTTAAAGCTGCACTCCTACACTGAGGATGCACACATTAGGGAGAAAATGGCCACTTTCATATTTCACCTACTCCACTGTGGAGGCAGCATATGAAATGGCACATCACACACACCTCACTAGGTTTACTCTTTTGTCTTACAATAAGGCCTTTTGTCTTCATACAAACAAACATCAGTGTGCATGACTCGGGGTGTGGTCTCACAGTAAAACAGGATGCCACACAGTTCAATCTCCTTTTTTGTCTTGGACTTCTCCAAAGAAAGTTGCACACAGCAGCACCAAGTGGTTACCTGCCTATCACTGTGGATCTGGTGCTACACAGGGAAAATATGCTCTGTTTTCAGCAATATTTCTCTATGTTTGGGTATATTCCAATAGAGGATGGCTGATCTGCTAGACTTCTCATAATAAAGTTCAGAAGATTCTGATGAAACACAGCATATCCTGAAATGGCATTGAAGAGTCATTACTTTTTCAGGTTTTTCCTTTTTCCTGTTTTGTTGTGGTTTAACCTGACAGACAGCTAAGCATCACGAAATCCATCTCAGTGGAATGGGGAAGAGAATTGGGAAAAAAAGCAATGGAGAACTCTTGAGATGAGATTATAAATAAATACATAAATAAAAATATTTATACAAGAACAGAAGATAAAAGGATAATAATACTAACAATGTACTTTCAACATTATCTCAAACAGCAATCTACCCAGAACACCATCTTTTGGTGTTAGTGCTGTTCTGCAGCGATTCTAACAGTCTTGTGCCTATGTCAAAGAAAGGAAGTAAGAGTCAGAGGCACAAGTCTTTCTTCTTCCTCCAATAATCACAGTACTCATCAGTGGAGATTAGTTAGTTGGATGTAATGTAAATAAAGGCAGCAATATTTTACAAGGGGTCCCAAAGCAGGTTAGTACATACTGGCTAGTAATGCTGAGACACTGGGACAGAATTTAAGAGTGATCTCATCATCATGTACTGTTTCTGGATAATAAAGGCCATGCTGAGAAAGTTTTCAACATGGTTTTATCAAGAGTCAGATATACCTCCAGATCCAGATCCAGTACAGAGATAGCAAAAGGCATAGAAATGGTGCAGTACCCTACTGGAGACTGATTAGACTGTATTTGTGACCCAGCACTTGTCTTGTGCAAGAAGCTACTATGAGATGTCTAATTCTTTACTGGATACGTTACTTTGACTGGCAGGAAATTCAGATCACAGAATCATAGAATCATAGAATCTCCAAGGTAGGAAAAGACCCACAGGATCACCCAGTTCAACCGTCAGTGGAGAACCCAAACCACTAAGAGCATCAGGGAAAGCCAGGGGAAGCTCTGCCTTTAATAGTGAGCATGCATGCTAGCTGAGTCACAAGACAAATACTATCTGAGCTGACATATTTCTTGATCTGCTAAGAACACCAACAGGTCTTTCAGAAAACATGAGTGAAGGCACTTAGATATTCTTGGATTCTCCACTTCCATCAATTCCAAATGAAAGAATGAGTTCGCCTGATTCAAAGAGTGCATTAATAGTGAGTTACTTACGAAATAACTTGAGAAAGCGAACTTCAAAATATTGGTTGCCTTTTTGTTGTTTCCCTTTATCTTGCAAGTTCCTCAAAGACAAATAACCAAGACAGAAAATGGTTTAATTTTCCAAGTCATAAAAAGAACATAGATATATAGATAGCTTAGTGATTTTGCCAAGGCATGAAGCCTTCTGGATTGAAGGCAGAGAATAATTGCTCAGCAGATGGATTCATGCCAAAGCTGCAATTATGTGTGACACATGAAGGCAGAAGATGCATGAGGTTTACAGTGATAATGCTGGTGATGTATTTCCAGACTGGTACCCTACCTCACAACGATTAGTACAGAAGGAGCAGAATTGTCCTCGGGAATTAACTACCAACACAGAAGACCACAGTGAATGGGATTAACAAAAAGGCAATGAGAAGTAGAAAAAAAGAGAGGAAAAAGAGGAAGAAGAAAAAAAAATTATTTATTTTCCTCTCTTTTTGCACTATTTGCCAAATGTCTGCGCATTTCCAAGATGGAATAATTCTACTGATCTCAAATGCAAATTTCTCAGCAAGTCCTGAATGATGCTTCTGTCCTGATGGCACTTCCTGGTCAGCTCTGCAAGCTACCTTTGAATTCCTCTCAGTATTGCAAAGACTGAGGACCCTGTATGAGTGAAGAAATGTAGAGGTGACAAAAATGTCATGTTATACATAGTGAGGCCATTTTGGGAATGCAGAAATCTCAGATTCTTTCTTTGAAACTCTGAGAGTTGAACAAATAAATTATTTTATCACTTCATGAATTTCCTTCTTTGCCCCAAAATATGCATACTAGAACATTTTGTGTTTTTAACATTGTTAAGCATTGCTGTTGTTCACAAGAGGAGAAGTTTATCATAAATTCCATCCTTCTTCCTTGTACCTCATACCCCTTAGCACACAACTATTTTGCCTATGCCAAGAACTGAACGCTGATATTGCCTGTGCCCATACATGTTGTCAGAGGGATTTTCAGTGAACATCTGACAAGTCCTTTTGTCAGATTTTGTGTTCACAGAACACCTTCGTGTTGCTCCTTCTGATACAAGAATAATAATATTGTATTGATCTTTTTTAGAACCAACATTGTGCTTTGTAATTGTACAAGCTACACAGAAGGGAGCAATCCCTAGACAGGCATTATACCCTGACTAGCAGAGGAAGCACAGTCTGTTCTGAATCAAGAGCTGGAGAATGTATAAATCATGTGAACCAGTATAAAATTAAATGAGTGACCTCTGTACAGTTCAGAGACACAGTTCCTAGGCCCTGCCAATCCACGAAGATGAATTCCTGAGCTGTCACTTGAGCCCTTTGAAAACAACCTCTTTGACAGTTAAAACGAATTGGCAGAGGAGACATATGAGTATTGTAGCTTTCAGATTGATGAGGTATTAGAGACAGAGCGAGTTACTCATGTAGGTTACTTATAATGCTTTGCAATTCTACAACTGACTTGAGTTTCTTACCTTCATCTTCACACAGTGCACAAGATTTGGTGTTTTGCTTCTGCACACTGGAAAATCCAAAACAAAAATACAAAAATGTTAATTATGCAGGTGTGATGTTGAAGTGATACATGTCTGAGTTCCATCAGAATGTACCTCAAGAGAAAATAGGTTTCCCCTTTCCCCAAGGAGACCCACCCTTATTTTGCTGACAGTGCAAATTTTCTCCTGACTGCCTCTTATGTGTTACTGACACATTTATTGTCTGTTGGATTGGCTGTTTTTAGATCACTGATTTTAATATCAGTGATTTGCTTTGGATCCCTTCATACCATTGGTTGGAAAGCCTTTAAACAGATATTAGAATTGGGCACAGAGGAAAATGTTGCCCAGTCTGTAAAGACAGAAATTCTTGTACCAGCCCTGCCATCACACTTGGGTTGATGCAAAGTTACAGATCATTTTTCCACCACTGTGAGGCAGTTTTTATTTTGATTTCCACACCTGTAAAAATCAGGTCAGTGAGCAACCATGCACCACAGGAGAAACAGAATCCAGTCCTGCCATCTGCAGTGTACCAACAGTGTAGTGTTCTATTAACTCTCTGGACTTCATGAGTTCTCTCTTGCTACTTGTATGAAAAATAAAAATAGAGATCCAAAGATGGCCATTATCTCTTATAGAATCATAGAATCATAGAATTGTTCAGGTTGGAAAACACCTTAAAGATCATCAAGTCCAACCGCAACCTAATGGTACTACCCAACTCTAACAACCCTCCATTAAATCATGTCCCTGAGCACCACATCCATAAGATAAACAATAATCTCCATGGCTGCAAAGTGTACATTGTCCTGGAGCTCTTCCCTCTTCAGGATCATTCCAAAACCCTACATAGGATAAGCTCAAACTGCTCAAGTGACTTCCTCACATTGAATGATCACATCCATCAGAAATACAGCTGTCAAAATGAAGTATACAGCTGCCCGGTAAGCAATTTTCCCCTTCCACTAAAATGTGAATATAAATGCACTTTTTCTCCAGCAAAAATAAAGATAAAATGTCAATCTTTTTAATTTAATCCCTCAACGTAGGGAGTGGTTCCAGAACTGAAAAATTTAAACAGGTCTTTCAGTACAGGTTAGTTCCAGCCCAACCTTGTATTGCTTTAGTTTTCCATTTTCATCACTGTTGAAGTGCCCCTTTTAACTAAAATTTTAAAATTTTAGTTACACTAAAGCTTTTCCCATTGGAGAGAGAGGGAAAAAGTCTGAAAAATATTACTATGTCTATTTAAAAGTCAAACTTGTGTAGGTCAGGGAGAAGGCTTTCTTGGCAAATGCCTAAAACTTACCTCACTTCCAAAAGGTAACAGGTCAGCCACAGTGTTCAAGAAGTTAAAACCAAATATCTCCCTTTCTGTAGTCACTGTTTCATTGGTGGGCCTATCTCTCCCTGTTTTTGTTCTAGGGCTAATGCAATGGACATGTGAGCTATTAATAATCAGTAATAATTAGTAATTTATTTTCTTTTTTTTTTAGTAGTTCATGCCTCATTTTTCTTTTTTCTTCTCTCTTAGTAATAACTCCACCCTATGTTGGTCTTGGGTGCAGCTGAACATGATATTTCTGTGAGATAAATAATTATCTGAAATCTGGTCCAATACAACATATCCTTTTTGTAAGAGGCAATAAGGATTCTTTTATAAATTAAAAAACCTTTTAAAAAACCTGTACAGAAAGGGTTGTTAAGCACTGGAATAGGCTCCCCAGGGAGGTGGTTGAGTCACCATCCCTGGATGTGTTTAAAAACCATTTGGATGTGGTGCTCCGGGACATGATTTAGCAGAGGGTAGTTAGAGTTAGGGTAGTATGGCTAGGTCGTGATTGGACTTGATGATCTTTAAGGTGTTTTCCAACCTGAGCTATTCTATGATTCTATGATTCTTAATTATATGTACATGGCTGCAAAATGGGAGATATAATTTTAAAAGGCACCCTTTTTCTCTTTCTTTTTTTTTTTTTTTTTTTTTCGAAAGAAGAAAATGGAAGTTCTGACATAATGGAGGAAAGGCAAAATAATCTGAAACAATTTTTTTTCTCATGAAAATGTAAAAAATGCCTTGAGCTGAATAAATATTACTTTTTCTCCAAATATTTTTCTCTTGGAGATTTTGTTTTCTTCTATGTGTTTTCCCCATTCCACCAAGTAAGGCTTTGCTTTGGCTTCAAACTATTCCAACTATTTTCTTTTCCCCTGATTGTTTCCTGAATCTATCATTTGTCAAGTTCCTGTTCTGGATTGAAGTATGTCAGGTTGGCAGTCTGGCAATATCTTGTATCTGAAACAATTTATCCACTGGGTCTTTTTTGTTAATACCCTCTTTTTGCCAAGCAAAAGAACCAATAAAAAGGAATAATGGGTCATGTGTTTATGGTACATGTCACTAGGATGGGATTTCTTTTTTTTATTTGTTTTTAATGTAGAGATAATCAGTTGAAGATTTTTTTTCAAATTAATTGCAGTAGGGAGGGAGTGATGACACTCTCCCTCACTGACTGATTTCCCCTTAGTCTTACTATTGTTCCAAAGCTCTAAAGCATAAAACTGCATTTTTATGACTACAGATGACCTTCAAAATTCAAGACAAGGCTGACTTCTGCTTGACTGTAATATTTTGGATCATTAATTTCAGTAGAGATATTCCAATTTGTAATTTTATTAAGTTTCAGAGCATAACCACTCTTAATACTGCATTTCTAAATACGATGGGCCGTATGCTCAACCGGTGCAAGTCAGCATAGCTTTAATGACTTCTTCAGTGCTCCACATCAGTTAAGATGTGTATGCTCTTTCTTTGCATTTGGTTTCAGCCCCTCTACAATATCCACAAATAATTCTTGCTGTGATGCATATTAAACATCTCTAATAGTTGATTAAGATATTTTTGTTAGGAAGGACCAGATGGTCTTGTGGATGGTGTGCTATTATTATCCTTCTTGTCAGAATCAATTTGCAGAGCACTGGCAGCATATATCCACTTTACAAAATGATGGTAGGATCCTACGTCATGTTGTATTTGTTCCTCACTGGGCTGGTCTGCATGGCTATGCAATGACAGCCTGTTTAACCTCAAGGGGATCACCTTACAGAGGGATTGAACAAGCCAGATCATGCACTCATTTAGCTTTCTGCATAATTTCTGCACAGTTTAAGCATTGTAGGCTCTGGACACCTCATAGCTTTCCCACAAGAGGTGGAGAGCTGAGGCAAAGGAAATGAGGAAATCTTCTGAAAAGACAGGGAAAAAGTTCAAAGCATGAATGTGGATGTACAACTCCCATGTTTGCAGTGAATGTCCTAATCGGAGGTTACAGAGCATGAAGAGGGCTGGCCTTTCATCATCTTGACCGCTGAAGCCTTTGTGTGTATTTCAATAGATGAACTGAGCCAAGGAGAGGCTGAATGACTCTGTGCCTTGGCAGTTCAATGCTGTCTGCAAGGCAAAGTGCTCCTGCTCCAGTCCCAACTATTTATACAACATAAAACAGCACCTGTAGCAGAAAGCTGGACAGCATGGAGAAGGGGCCAAGTGTCTCACCAGCAGGCGACCTGCAGAGCATCATAATTAATTCAATGACCTGCAGTACAAAGTTCAAATCATCAGCAGCAGAAAAGAATATTGATTTAGACACCGGTAAATATCCCAGGCTTTGGCCATGAGGTGATGGAAGACCACTCCTGTTGCCTACAGTTACTCTTAGTGAAGTTCACCTCATATCTTCACTGTACAGCAAACCTGAATCAAAGTAATGGATGGGGGCAAAAATTGTATAAGGCAATCCTTAATCTAACTTTCTCAAGTCTTCATTCAAAACTTTTATCCTAATCAGAATTTGTACTCAAAGTTTCTATCTTTTAATATAGTTGGATTTCTTTGGCAGTCACAAAGTATTTTTTTCTGCTGATTTAAATTGGACAAGATCGTTCCAAAGAAGTCCACAGAAATTAACATTCTTCGTATTACTGTGTGACCAACCACGTTTCAAATGAGGATTATTCATATAGTCTAATGGTAATTAGTCAGCAGGTTTTCAAAGCTGATGGTCTGATGAAATGTTTTTCAGATGAAAGACGAGTAACGATAGAAACTTTTCTAATCTTATTGAACTGGTTGTTTTGTTCTGATCAACTGACATCTCGCTTTCTGTTTTGATGGGTTCTGACAGCACATAGAGATTTATCTTATTTTCTCTGTTGTGTGATCAGGCTCTGGTGCGTTCACCATCATTGCTTCCTCCTGGCCAGTGAAACGTCCTCATTACTTCCCAAGTTGCAGGATTTCTCTTACAGAAAATATCAGAGGAAGTACTTTAAATGTGCAGATACATTTCAGATAAGTCATGAAAGGTTTTGCATATTTTCTGGTTTTGAGAAAGAGCTTTCTTTTCATCCAGAGATCGCAAAGCACCTTCTAGAGTGCTGTTTCAGGAGCTGGTTGCCAGCATGGGCACAAAACATCAAAAAAGCATTCCTTTTGAATGCTATAGATTGGGGAGATTGTGCATGGTGCTTAAAAAGCTTCTACAGTTGGTAAGATTTTGTGCAGGCCATAGTCTGTAATGATGAAGAGTTTACAATTAAAGCTGATGATCTGGAAAATAAGGAATGAATTCAAAACTACTTCATCTGTAGAGAGCATGAAATTATGAGAATTTTAGCACCCAAAGCCTCATGTCACACTCCTCTTATCTCAACTGATACTGGCTTAATCTGTAATTCTACAAAGATATTAAAATGATTTTTTGTGTGTTTTTTTGTTGTTTTCTTTTTTTTTTTTTTTAAAGCAGTCCCTCTGTGTTTGTAATCAAGCTGGTTTATGGTGTAATTGTCTGTAGAAAGCCAGATTGTGAAATAAACTGCAGTTCCAAGGTAGAAGAATGTTGCAGTTACAAAAGTAGATATTTTGATATTTGAAAGAACAAACAAAATTTGCAACTAAGCCAACATTTTCTACGCTGATAGGAGCAGAGAAACACTGACTGCATGAGAATCAAGGAAAGAGAGAGCTGATTAGGAACAGATAGCACTTGATTCTGCAAAGTCATTCATGGAGTACAGGGTGTAACACAGGCTAAATTAATGAATGTTCCTTCTATGCTGAACACTTCAGTTCTATGCTTTCAATGTAATTGTTAGCTGTCTGCACTATTGGTAATGTCTAGACATGTTTACATACCTAGATATGTAAAAGTGAAAAATGAAAAGAGACGAAGTGAAGAAGACAGGGGGCAAGTGTTAGGGAGAAAAAGGAGGCTATCTGAGCTGAAATACTTAAACGTAATATTAAAGGCAAAAAGAGATGCAGGTTGAACTTGAAAATTTATATCATTTTATGCTACAGATCCCCTGGACCACGGAATTGTCCTGAGAACTACTGGTTTCCCATATAATCTGCTGCAGAAACTAATCAAACTTCCCTATTCTTCTTAAAGAGAAACATCTCAAAAATGATTTGTTTTACAGTTGCAAGAATTTGTTCGTCATATTGACCTATAATTTCTTGCACAGATAGCCCATCACTCTTGAACATTTCTTCTGAGGACTTCTCACTGGCAGAACTTCTAAGGATCTTTCTTATATCTGCTCATTTTGAATATATATCCTCCTCTTGTAAATCATTAGACTGTGTTTGTCATTCACAACTGCACCCTTCACCCTACTCCATGTGCTCTTCAATTGTCCTAAAAGATGAACACTCATATTATGAGGATATCAAAATATTGAGATGTTTGCCCTTGGGTTTCATGATTTTGCACTATGCTACTGAATGTTACGGCATTTCTCTTAAGTCTCTAAGATTATATCATATTCCAGCTCCCAATATTCTTAAGTATTAATGGAGAAAGGTGGTTTCCTCTGCCAGCATGAGGTAAAACACAGGAGTCTAAGATCATTTTTCTCCCTGTAAAACAGTGATTCAGTCCTTTAGCATTACCCTCTGGTGTCTCCGCTTTAGACAGCATCTCTCCCAACCAAAAATTTCTCTACAGCGCTCCATCTTCATTAAGTAACTGGCTAGTGCCTTGGGTAGTATTTTACCAAACATAGTAAGAGTATCCAAACAAATAGCTTTTCACATCTCTCAAGAAAACGTCACATTTGTATCAGGAAGCTGGTGGAGTAGTCTAGCACAATTTGCTCTTTTGTGTGCATTTTTTTTTTGTTTTTCCAAAACATCTGAACAATGTTTTTTTCTAACCTTCTCATTGGCACCACTGAGAACATCATTTATTTAAATTTTCTTTGATGCAATGGGAAAAGACTTTGTGACTCATGAGGTTCTTTGCAGAAATATATTTCTAATATAGATGATAAAGTCACTGGCAATTACAGCAAGTTTTATTGATGTGTTTACTTCAGGCATTACTGAAAGTGCAAATATGCTTCATAAATAAGAAATGGTTTCCTCTTTTTCCTCTGGTTTTTATCTAGTTATATCTGGTCAGACTTTTAATTAGCATGGCATATTGGATCCCTTCTCAGTTGCTTTCCACAGTGGCTGGCTATTTACATCTGTACACAGTGGGTGTTAAACAGCACGACTCTGATGTGCTGTACTTTCAGTGACCTTTCACAGGTGTGAATGGTTATACAAGGTACCAGAGACTGGTAAATCAGCCTATCTTTGGACAGTAGGCAGATTAGCAGCTGGTATGTGTTTGAGTGGCCTCCTAAAGGAAAATGCCTCTGCAGCACGAAACAGGATGGGATGCAATATGACTGTTTTGGTGTGCCAGACTTTTGACTCTGTCCTGCCTTTTAAAAATCCCTTTTCCAGCTACATAGGCTAATGTATATATATACACAGTCATGAAAATACTGTCTTTCTGCCACAATCAGTTGTTAACCAGGTTAAAGCAGCAAAGGCAGTTACTTACCACATGAAGTGACTGCTTTCGTCTTGCATCACAATATCAATGTGTCAAGTGTCATCTACATGAAGTGGTAACAGCAGATACTGGTTTGATCAAATGCCAGTCCAGGAGGTTCATTATATGTTTCACGTTTTGATCCCAGTGTTTGTCTCCACTATCTCTCTTGCACTGAACAAGAGCTTTGCAAACTTTGCAAGGGAGAGGGATTGAAACCAGTGTAACACTGTGCTTAACTGTAAACAAACAACACTGTGTAAGTAGAGAGACCTGCTTAGATAATTGTAGGGATAAAGTCTTGCATTTCCCAGCTATGACAAGAAATTTTCATCTTTTAAAATACCTAAACATAGACATCAAGATGGTAGCTGAGGATATATATATCATTAGTTTTCTCTGATCTGTCAGGCAATGAATCAATCTACTGCTGGATGACCTGCGTTCATGCTGCCTTTCCCATCTAAATGTTGCCACCTACATCAGCTGTTTAGGTCATCTTTTCATGCATGGCACATAGCCTGGCTTCTGGCTTCTTGCCATTGATGGCTTCTTGCTTCCAAAAGGCATGTTCTATGTAAGATAGGCAGAGCTTATTTTGCTAAACTGCTACAGCCAGCTATCACCAACATTATGAAAACTGTGGTATAATCTGTATCCTACTACGAGGGACAGCATCTTTGAAATCCTGAACTTGCATATATTGTTTACATTTTAATTAGGTGAATAAATCACTTGATTTAAATACCTGTTGTAAAAGATTTTGAGACCCTGGCACACCCTGAGACCTAGAATGAGTCTGGGCCTCATGGCTACACTTTGCATTTATTTATTAATAACAGATAAACAGATATAGACTTATAGCAAGAAAAGTCTGGAATGTGGTTTCTGAGGAGCAGGATAAAGTTTGTGCAAAAGCAATAATATTTGGGAGTTTTCTGGGAGAAGACATTATCAAGGGCTTCCCCAAAACTGTCTTTCTCATCACTGAAAGAATAGAAAAGCACAGAAAATATCTCCCCTGTATGTTGGATTTTTGTGCTTTCTGCTGCCTTTGGACATCTTCCTGGTCTGCCTTTGGCTTGCTGTCTTTGGTTTCCCCTATACCTCAGCTACAAGGACAAATGCATCCATGCTATCATAGTCATTGCAAACCTATAATGAGTAGAGTAAAAAAAGATTGCAATACCCATTTTCTGATCTCACACTGTCACTCACACTTAACAGCTCCTTACAAGCTCCTTTCAGCAAAAGTGGCCTTCAGGTCTGCTCTCCCTTTAGCAGGGATTCAGTGCAGTGCAGAAGAGCAGCAGTGTTTTCCCTGAAGCAGCACTAAGTCACCCTGAGGAGAGTGACTCCATGATTGAGACAGAATGTTCTCTCTCCCTCTGCTGTTCTCAGGTCTCACAAGAATTTGTAATTGAGAGTTTAATAAGACTGTGTTTGCTGGTGTATGTGATGGCAAAAAATTCCTCCGTGCTCAGAATTGTAAATTGATATGGCAAGAGCCACTGAACAACATTTTAATGGAAGCCACCATAACTATAAATATCATAAACTGTCAGCATCTTGAGTTTCTTGAGGTGATTCACCCACTGCAGTTTTACTAGTGCTCTGTCTCATTCCCACTCAGATGTGTGAAGAAACCTCTATTAACTGCTGAGGTAAAGTTGTAAAGACTTGGCTTAAACCGGTCAGAGATTTTCTTGTTTGTGCATGTGTAGTGGATATCAGGACAAAACATCCCTGAGTAGCTTGCAGATGTAAAATTAGTCTGTAGGAACTGAGAGGTTTAGGGAAAGAATTTGTTATTTATCTAAAAACCCAAGACATAGACGTGTCAAGAACTCATGTAGGCTAATTTTAGGCTGCTTTGACTAATTTTTTTTCTATCTGGTGGGGAATACACACAATCACACATCAACTGATTGAGAGGGACCTCTGGATAGCATTTAGTCCTACCCATGCTCAACAAGGGTCAGCCAGAGCAGGTTGTTGAAGGCCAACTCCAGCTGGGTTTTGAGCATCTCCAAGGATGGTGACATTTAAGAGACATTTAGACGTTGTACTGAGGGACATGGTTTAGTGGGAAATAGCAGTGATAGGTGGATGGTTGGACTGGAGGATCTTAGAGGTCTTTTCCAACCTTGGTGATTCTTTGAGTCTATGATTCACAAGTTCTCTGTGCAACCTGCCCCACTGTTTGACCACCCTCCCCAGACAGGCATTTTTATAAGATCCCTCTCTGCCTTCTTGTCCTCCAGGCTCCTTCTGTGAGGCAGCACACCTATCTCCTGTATCAGCCTCCCAGTTTTGTATCTCCTCCAGACTTACCACATCCCATTGTCCACTTCATCAATGAAGATATTTAATATTATTGGCCCCAACACAGGAATCCCAGCAACCCTGGAGAACACCAGAAATGGCTAGTTTCCAGCTGGATTTTGTGCTTCTGACTGCAACAACAGGCAGCAATAAAGTCTTGCAGAGGATAATTCAGAGCTGGCATCTCAGAGGATCATTTTCTTGGGAAAAGAAGCTTTCTCCACAGAGGGAGGGCAAACTCAGAAAAGCTTACACTGCCCTCATGAACATTTCCTATAGCAACATTTTACACCAATTTAAGCACCATTTTTATCACAAAAAAAAAGTCCAAATGAGCAAAGGTACTCACATAATAGTTTAAGAACAACAGTAGCTCCTCTCCTCAAGAACTGGTCCTACATATGGCGGGGACCGTAAGGGTGAATGTACACAGTGTCTTTTAGGATACAGCATTTCTTATCTTTTAATTGAGAGTCAGATTAAGAGTTAAACATCCCATTTTCTTCAACCCCCACTGTTCTTAACACTGCTGTCAGCTGAAAAGAATATATATTCGTATTTCATTTTTGTCTCATCTTCATTCCCCCCAGGAAGTAAGTATCCCTTCTCTTATTCTCCCATGACTCATCTATAAAACTTCCCACTTCTAAACTATTTTATTTTGTCTTGTCTCATACTTGTTTATCTTGGATAAAATCCTAACCTCACCGAAGTCAGTGGCAAAAATCCCACTGACTCAAACAGAGCCAGGATTTCTTCTTTTTGTCTTGATTAGATTGTGAGTGTGTTTGCCTTGTATACACTTAATCTTGTCCTGCTTTTGTTGTAGTTTTTGGGAAAGGGCCATGTTGCATCTTTGTGCATTAAGCCTGTGACTTACAGGATAACAATTGGTCTGAAGGAATTTACTGTAGCAGTTCAGAAAGGTGTGAATGGGGGCAAATAAAGGAAATTAAACATAAGTTTCCACATTTCAGGCTTAATACTTATTTGCAGTGAAGGCAGGGATCACAGAAACAAAAACACTGCTTCCATTATTGGAGGCTCAGGGTTTAAAAAGCACATCCATGGAGTTATAGTGCACTGCAAGAGCTATTGCAGGGAAATGCTGATGCCACAGAAAGCAAAAGGGGCTGAGTGACAGCAATGCAACAATAACTCAGACAGGCTTAATGTGAAGAGAAAGCAACACCAGTGCCAACGAGCCAGCACTTCCACTGTTCAAACAGCACAGGAAAATAGCGCAAGTTGATAACCACAAAACAAAACAAGACAGCCCACTGAAAAGCAAAGGAATTAAGACAAAGTAAGAAGGTTGTGTTCAGACCTGCCTTGTTGCAGCACAGCAGCCTCATGCAAGACGCCCAGCACGTATGGCCCCAGAAGGTACTGTGAGGGCTTGATGGGTAAACTGGGTGGATTGAATGCCACGTGGGATTCATAGAAGTTGTTGAATCACAGAATCGTTTGAGTTAGAAGGGATCTTTAAAGGACATCTAATCCAATTCATCTGCAATGCTCAAGGTATGCACATTTCTCTCCAGTGCTCAGAGCCCTGTCCAGCCTGAACTGAGTGCCCATAAGAATGGGGGATCACCACATTTCTAGGCAGGCTGTGCAAGTTCGCCATTGTCCTTACTGTAAAGAACTTCTTATAACCAATCTAAATCTCCCCTCTTTAAGTCTGAAATCTTTTCCCATTGTCCTAACCAACCAACCTTTTGAAGGAGTCTGTCCCCTTCTTTCTTACAGCCACCTTCACACATGGAAAGCCTCTCTCAGGTCTCCCCAGGGCCTTCTCATCTCCAGGCTGCACAACCCCAGCTCTCAGCCTGTGCTCATAGGAGAAGTGTTCCATCCCCTGGATTACTTTTTTTGGCCCTCCTCTGGACATGCTCCAACAGCTCCATGTCTCTTCTTCACTGAGCACTCCCCATCTGGATGCAGTGCTCCAGGAGAGGTCTCACAGCACAGAGCAGAGGGGCAGGATCACCTCCCTCACCCTGCTGGCCACATTGCTTTGGATGCAGCCCAACGTACAGTTTGCTTTCTGGGCTGTGAAGGCACATTGCTAGCTCTTGTCCAGCTTGCCATCCACCAGTACCACCAGGTCCTTTTTTTGGCAGAGCTGTGCTTATCCTCATCCTCTTTATCTTTGCACTCTGCCCTCTGAATGAGGAAAGCAGTTCCTTTTCCCCATATGTTATTTATATTGTCACTTATTTGGAAACAGAACTGTCCTATGCAAAGCTCCTTTCTTTCAGTGTAGGGTGTGACTTCCCGAAAGACAAGCACTTCTTCAGTTGCTAAGAAGGTTCTTCAGGGAAATGGTAGAAATTTGTTTTCTTGAATCCTCTAAAACTAGACTAAAGAACACATTAAGAAAGCTGGTGGATGAAACAGCTAAAAATGTATGCTCTGTTTTTGAGCAGAACAACTTTCAAACTTCTATACTGAAAAATCATACACAGTTTGGCTGCCTACATCTTATAAGGTCATCCGGAGTAAATAGTGTCTCTTCGTCCTCTAAGGTTACTAGAAATATGCAGAGTTTGACTTGTGACTATTTGCCCAACACTATCCTGTAAAAGAAATCGATAATATTTAAATCCTGGGACAAGGCAATAATTCTGCAACATGTTAAGCACATCTTCATGACATGGAAAGGGTGGACTGGGTCTTTTTAATGGAATTACTATCTAAAAGCTTTCTTCTGCTTTTTGGCCAGTCTGACAGATAATTTTTGAAATATTCATATTTTAGTAATAGAATAAATGAATGATATGGTCATCTGGAGAAGTATGAAACAAAGCTCTACACTTATCACAGCTGATGACGCTACCAGTAGATGTGGGATTGACTTGATCAGGAAAAGTTTTGGTGCCATTCCTTTGGCCCAATTCATCCATTGCCTTTTTGGGGGAAATGTCTCAGATGGAGAGGTCATCTTGGCCTCGTTGATTCTCGACTTGTTGATAATGAGGCTCTGGAAAGGAAACAGAGGGTCTGAATAAACAGGGTGTTTTGTACCTAGCTGTAAGATAAACTCTATGCTGATTATGAAGACTTGCTATGGAATTTGCTTGCTTTCTAGCCAATGGATTGTTAGTGGAAATGTACTGAATATGCATGTTAGAATATTAAAGGCTTGCTCTGGAAAGTAGAGAGAGGGAAACATACGTCATGATCATGATCATTACGGCAATAAAGAAATCTTCCTGGCAGGAGAACCCTGTGTCATGTGACTAACTCATGACAATTTTTTTTACTAGATTGCCCCAAAATATTCAGAATTGATGAGTATTTCCTAGCAGAGGATAAATCCCTTCTATTACCCACTCTTACTCAGTGCCTCACATTTATGTGAAGTACTCACTGGTCTAGGCTGTGCTTTCTAAGGTTTGCCATAAATTCCAAGGCATGAGAAGGCTCTATCAGATAAAAAGCATTTCTACTGCATAGGTGAAAAAGGTCACAAGCCAGTCTAAAATTCTTAACCATGTCCCTGCAGAAAGCAAGTCCTAGAGCTGTGAAAATCAGTCATTATTAGTAACTTGATACTTGGAATATTTTTATGTTTACTTTCTTCAAGGACATAACATTATTTAGCTGACCAAACATTACATTTTTCTTCCAAAAACTCTTGTTCTTCTATATTCTTCAAAAATATTATTCATTGTGGATATTTCAGCCTTATAGGGCTATTTATGTGCATACACTCTTCAGTGGCATTTCCTTTCATATTAGACAACTTCAGAAAATAACTAGCATAAAGTAGAGTTTCAAACTTGCATTTCAAATATTGCGTTTGAGTGCAGCAAATGAGAGTTTGAGATTAAAATCAATTAAAGCTGATTTCCAGCAATGTTTGTGGAAAGTGAGTGCAAAGGAAGGAGAGAATCCACCATAGGGGGAGCCGTGATTTTTTCATACTGTCTACGCATAGGCATAGAAAATGTCTTTGAGATGCATGCTCCATACTCAGTATTATCAGCTACCAGAGATAAGCAGCCTTCAAATCTACACTCTCAAATTTCGCATCAGCTTTTATTTATCTGGTGAGAAAAACAAGGGGAAAAAAAAGAAAAAGTTAAAATTTTCAAATAGTTCATTATGAATCTAAGCACCAACTGATTTTTATTTATTTTATTTTATTTTTGCAATGTTTAAAAATCAGCAAGAAAAGGTATCCTTCTCGAAAGAGAGATTTTCAGATGTCAAACACAGAGGGGGATGATGAGCAAAAAATAAAATATGATCTTTAGATTGAGATACCCAGGGTCACAATACATTGAAGTATGTTTCAATACAGTAACTTGATATATATTTACTAAATTGCTTGGCACATTCAGCATGTCTCCAGGGAACTGTTGGAGGGAACTCACAGTACATTTTTCACTCCTTCCCTGTGCATTAGCAGACATAAGGTCACACTAGTATAGCAAAGATGGGTGCAGCCTCAGGCTCATTAGCTCTCAGCAAGCTAGCCAGATGAGGCAGCGTGGTGTTTTCCTTTCATCATTCAAGCTTGAAAGGAAACTGTCGGCAGCCACTTGCTTTTAAAACAATGAAAATTTAGGTGACAGCAATCTCATTAGCTGAAAGGTAGCATTTAGCGGAGATTAAGATTTCTAGGTAAAGATTTCCCTCTTCTGCAAAACACAAGCACAAACTTATTATCAAATCATATATTTTAGATGCAAAAATCTGTGCATGAGAAGAACTAATAGAGCTTGTTAAATAACAGCAACTGTGCATCAGTGAATCATACTTTTTGCAGGGAAATCAATGTCTGATTTACTGGCTTCCTTTCAGCATAATGTATACATCTTAGGCACATATACATACAGCAGTTTAATCCCTAACCCTTGCTGTAGAATTGGTACTTTCCATGCAGATGCTTCCTTTGTCTTGTGCGGAATCTAAACCCGGAAAATGCAAAGGGCTTTAAATGCTCTTATTCTCAGAGTTTTCCATGCTTCAGCCATGATATATGATATGCTTGAGGATTAAATACCTTTTGCATTCCAATTACTGTATGTGAAAGTTTATTGATGATGTTTTATTAGTAATATTTCACCGCTGTAAGCTTTTAAGCTGAGTGGGGCTCTATGTTTGTGACGATTTCCTGAAGTGCAGGAGTTCTAGAGCTGAGGACATATTTAAACTCCATTTTCTTTTTCTGGGCTTCAATTCAAAATTGACCTAACACAGAGATGTTCTCCTGTCATGAGAACTTGATGGTCTAATGATCATTTCTGAATTCCCTGGTGGAGGCTGTTGGTGTGATCTTTTCTTAGTGATCATGTTGTTCTACTGCATTAGCAAGCACTGGAAGGAGGGCACTTGCTCTGAGCTTAGCTCTCAGAAATGAAGAGGTTGATTACCAGAGGTGTAAGAGGCTTGTAGATTTCAAGCATCCTGCAGAACTTTGTGGTATTTCACTCCCTAGGACTGTTTTGAAAATCTCTGGTTTAGAGGGCTCAGTTTGCCTTTCAAGTTTACATTTCAGCTTCCAATATATTTTCTTAGACTTCCTCCCACTCACAGTATTAACTTCCCTTTAATGATTCCCCATCTCAACCGTTGCCTTCCCATCTTTTATGATCTCCCTGATTCCTATCTCTCCCTAGCTCCGTAGGGCATGTTCTCTCTCCAGGAAGCAGAAATTCAATCATCTCTATTATTGCTCTTGCAGTAGCTCTGGCGAGCCCAAACTGCCTGTCAGTGCAACAAGAAAAGGGTCTCCAGAAAATATCCCTGGGCCCAGCTGTTGTTAATTTACTGTCTGTGATCCATCAGGGGACTGAATGCCAAGTGATGGTCTCTGAACCCTGCGTAGGTGACCTTCTCTTGCCTCCAGACCACCCCTTCAATTTGTGACCTGCCACAAAACCAAGTGAATGCGTTTGTGATGCACTCCTGCATCCCTGTGTGGAAGTTTCTGTGCTTGCTGCCCTTTTTTATTTTGTCCTCCAAGCCAGGCTCTTCCCTTCAGCCCACAAATAATTATCATTCAGTTGCATTCTCATATGCAAGCTTAAACAATGCTGAGGCCCAAACCTGACAGCCCTCTTCTTTACATTAGAACTCTTGCCAGAATTTGAACTAAGAGCAGCATCCTGCACTGCGCTTTTTTTTTTTTTTTTTTTTTTTTTTTTACCTAAAATTTCTTTCTCCTGATTTTTTTTTCTTTAGCTTATTTAAGAAAATTATCCCAGGTAATATACCACTATAAAATATCCTTCACCTTTCTTTTCTATAAACAATAACTAGCTTAGATGGAGTTTGAAGCTAGAAAAAGTAGGTCAAAACAATGTGACTAAATCATTCCAAAATAATCATCGGAAAGAATCAAATTCTCACCCATGGGGTTTATGTGAACAGATTCAAACCTGCCAGGACTTTGGCACCTATCACCATCTCTAATATTTAAGGGCAGGATTCACCAATGCTTTATGAGTCAAGGAAATAAAACAAAGAGTCCAAAGCTGAGAAAACAGTTTTCATCTGCATTTTTTAAGGTTTATTTGATCTTCAGAGCTCTCTATTTTCAGTTTTGCTTACCAGATTGTAAATAGCCACATCAGCTTTTTAGCGTGGATAAATCTGAGCTCCTATGGAGAGGAAAGAAAAGGAAAAAATAAATAAATAAATAAAGAGGAGAAATGGGAAAATATCTTGTTCGTTGGTACTTTCTACTTTTTGCAAACTGAACAGAAGCTCCAAGTAGTTATTAGTTGTAATCCCTGCAAGCACTATTCCCAATTTCTCTAAGGAAAGCCTAAGCAGGGAGCTGTAGGGGCCCTATGGTGGCAATGCACGGCCCAGGGGAACCAGCAACACTGTGTCTGATGGATGGTCCTCAGCAGGATGAGTATTCGACCTCATACCTGCAGGCCTATCTGCTGTGAAAAAGAAAGTCCTAGAAGAAACAAATAAATAAAAAATGGCTACTTACCAATTGCTACCACCTAATTTGTGCTATTTGTATCACGGTTTGTAAGCACACTTCACAGTTGGCACCATTTTCTGCAGAGACAAAATAAAATCCTGTACACAAATACTCCTACATGCAGGAAAGTCTGAAGATGGAAATGTGGGACTTACCCTGAGTTAACATAGCACCTTTCCCTTGAAGATCTCCATTGTTTTGCTGATGGAAACTCCACAGCACCACAGTGTGGCAGCATCTTGCTGGCAGGGAAACTGAGGCAAGTTTTCCAAAAGTAAAGTAAGGCAGCAAAAGGAGACTTCAGTGACCCAAACTGTTAATAATTAAAGAAGAAAACTGAGAGAATCTAAGGTCTTCTTAATTTCTGTGTCAAGTACATTTGTTTTGAGCTAACAGTTGTCACATGCCAAACATCATTTTCACCTCTAAAAGAGTTGATGAAGAGACAACTTCAAAAAAGCACTTCCCTATAGTCTTTGCATTTTTCAGATGAAACATTCTCCAATCCAAAGAAATAGAATTTTTTTTTTTTTAAGGAAAAATACAGAATAAAAGTATATTGGAAGGCAAGGCAAGAAAAGGGAAGGCAAGAAAAGGCAAGGCAAGAAAAGGCAAGGCAAGAAAAGGCAAGGCAAGGCAAGGCAAGGCAAGGAAAAAAAAAGCTACAGACCTTTTGTAAATCCCACCCAGTATTTCATATTTCTCCAGTGAGGCTCACATTCCTTTATTCAGATTCCAAAAGTAGAGATAATTTGTTCCAAATGTTTTCAAAGGCAATCAACAGCATCAACTTACATTCTTTCCAGGGTTCGGAGAAAACTGAAATCTTCTAAACACTGATGGACGAGTGAGCAAGGAGGAGGGATGGGGGAGAAGGGAAGCAGGAAGATAGTGAGAGGGGAAAACGAGAGAGAAGGAGAAGGGGAAAGAAAGAGAAAAAAAAAATTGCGGAAATGATTATGCTGATGATCTATTTGCCTATATTGTTACAGTTATGACCCCTTGAGCAGATCTGGAGGGGCTTACCAATTGCCAGCAACATATTTCCATTGGCAAGGTAGCTAGCAGTTCTTAGCGTGATACTATGTAGCAGAGTATGATTGAGAAATGGGCCATAAAGTCATATATTTATTGCGAGACTGTCAGTGAGATTTTTGCAAGGAAGCTAAACATATAACTCCCTGTGTGTTGTATGTCTGTTTTGTCTGCTACAGATCTTTACTGAACTACTCATCAGTCATTGTGCAGTCTTAGAAGTCTGGACAGATGTTACTAGTGAAAATAAAGACAAAAATGCTGCAGTTTGTCTTCCATTTAAACATATCTACAAGCCACAGAGTTGCTGAATGGCTGCCTTTCAGATGCGGTGCGGTCTGTGAGCTGCCTCCCAGAGCAGAGAGGGCTCCCAGCGCACTGCCGGCTTTGCCACTGGCTCTCTGTGTGGCCTTCGACAACTCGTTTAATCCCTGGCTCCCCAAATCTATAAAGCAGGGACAATAACTCTTGCAGTATTTCCTGCACAAGGTCTACTGAAGGATTTCATCCTGTGCAGCCGTTTCTCTCCAGATCCTCACCAGGTACAAGTCACCATGACGCCACTGACTTGCAGTGCTGAAGATTTGGCCAGCATGAATACATAGTAGTGTTGGTCTACTGGTGACCACTCGTTGCCAAGGCCTCTCCCTGCAAGCCTAAAACCCAAAGCAGATCCAACAGAGAAACACACTTACCCTCATGATGTTTCCAAACTGGAGACATTTCTCCAGCCCTCTAAGATCAGACCAGGCACTGTGCCACAGACATGATTCTCCCTTCTCCCCAGCATTAGGATGGTCCCTTCTAATGCAGTCCTCCATCCCACATGCCAGCATGCCTGCAAGCACTGCAGCACCTTATTGCTAGCAAATAGACAGCAAAAGATTGGTGGTTATTCTTTAATGGGCGTGTATTAACTCTTAAGCTTTCTAAAGCTCTAATTAATTCCACTTTCATTTGAAATCTACCTGAAGTGGGAGAGTTGGCTATTTGTTTTTGTGCAGTTGAGTAATGTGCATTTAACTATCTCAGGAAGGAAAAAGAAATGAAAACCACTTGGAAAGCTGGTAAACTCAACCCCCCGTATTCCTTCAGCCAACTGGGAAGCTCCTCTTCCACATCATAGATCAGATTGCTTGAGCACCAATGTCTGGTGTTAAGTTTGAGTATTATGCAATTTTTTTTATTTTTTTTATTTTTTTTATTTTTTTTAAATCTGAGCAGGATTTGGAGTTTTAACCAGAATTCTGTCGTTGTCCACCCAATGCTAGCAAATTCATCTGCACCATAGCAGTGTATCATAAGGCACCTTTCCCTTTGCATTCCTGCTCCTCAGAGGTCCAGATACTAAATAAGACATCTAGACGAAGCTGTGCAAACTCAGCTTTGTCTGACTAACTGTTTGGACAGGTTTATTTTAGTCATAAACAGTACAGTAAATTAATGCTAGCCACGCTGAGTTGTTTTAATGGCTATGTGCTTTCTGCTCCATGCCCAAAATAGTGCTGCTTTTTCTTTTGCCAATTACAACAGCCTCTAAAAATTTCTCCTACAGTATGGGGAAACACATTTTAAGAGGTGCTAAAGACACCCCAATTTTAGGGTATGAAAGTCTGACAATATGTGTACTTACATGAAGAGAATTCAGAATGAACTGCTTATGAGCTCACAGTACTCTGCCTTTAGAGCATGAGTAAAGCTGGTGAACTGGACCTAGTCAATGAGGTAAAAGTTTGTGAGATTTTTTCTTTTGAACATGCTAAAAGAGAAGTTTTAAATGTAAAATATGAAATAAGATACGGAAATAATATAGAAATGAGGATATTGTCTAAAAAAATTGAGTTGAAAATCAGAAAAATATTACATGATTTTCATCAAAAACTGAAAATATAATATTGGTTAAAATAGGAAGTTACGAAAATAAACTTTAAAATGATTATGGCTTATTTATTGGAAAAAAAAAAAAAAAAAAAAAAAAAAAAGGAACAAAAATACCAGCTAAATTAAAGGAGAATTATGTTTTCAATTAAAAGTCAGTTCATAACATTATAGGCAGAGGGCTTGAGTTTGGGAAGAACCTCATCTCTTCCATGGACTTCTCTGTTATCCAGAAAGCCCTCCTATATGATAGTTTTCACATATGGTGACCAGTGTGTTGCTCTTTGAGAGTCTTATTTTCCAACTCTCTGCAGAGAGGAGGGAATAGCTTTCACATGCAATGAGCAACAACATGCAGGAAATATTGCAAGTCATGCTTCTGGAATTCCTTTCTTCCAATCTCCTTTTGCAAACCTACTTTGATTTCTGTAACTAGTTAAAAAAGTAAAACGAAAATGAGGGCAATGAAGAAGACTCAGCTTTTCCCAAGCAGGTTCCTTCTCTAGGAGCAACTAGTTGATCCCAATCCTTCTTAAGACAATATTTGCAGTTCACTTCCCAATAATATCATCTGGAAGAGCATCAGACTTACTATGTTTTCACACTGAGGCCTCAGAATGACAATGAAATCTAAACAAAGGAGTCTTTCCAACCACCTGGCAACGTTCCACAGGATTTCTGAGTTAAAAGAACCAGTGCAAGAAACTTTGGCTAGATTCAACCACAGCTATGCTGTATTGTAGGCCATGGCAAAAATGTCCTACAGATTTAACCACAACAAAAACTTCCTTTTCTCAAGGCTTTTCCTTTGGAAACTTTTCTTCACATGGCACTAACATGCCAGGTCCGTTGTGCTCTCCCTCCAGTCCTTAAGCATTGTTGTCTGTGAGCAATATTGAAAGAAGCATTGAAAGCAGTGGGAGGGTAGAACAGAAGCAGCCATCCGAGTCTGATTCTCAGCAAAATGACTCTCAAACAGCAAAAGAATTTACCTTTTCTCACCCAGATGATGTAACTGGCAATGGATCTTGTGATGGGCAAACTGGGAATTTTCAGTCTGCTTTGCTCTCTTCTCATTTTAAGTGACCTCAGGATTCTTCCTACTGGAGCAGCATTTCTCACCTTGTTTTAAACTCCAGTTCCACATCCCTATCCATAGCTGGTTATAAAAATCTTGTCATTTATTCAAGAAAACAGAACAGATTTCAGCACTTTTTCCTCTATCTTCTAAAGAAAATTTGTTCCTACTATGTATTTTGGCCAAAAAAATTGTGAGATTCTGGGACATGTTGGTCACTATTTCATGCCATGCTGGTGTCTTTCCCCAGTGAGTTGTCCTCAGTCTTATTCATGTTGGTACTGTGACATCATGGAGTAGCTGCTCGATATGCACTGCTGTGCCAGGTTGAAATAGTTAGAAACCAAAGCCTGTACTTTGCTAGTGACTTTAAAGAACTTGCCTACAGATTCAATCTGCTGGCCACTTGTCCTGAAATTTTAACACAGTTACTACTAAAAAGTAAACTGTGTACTTGCTCATGTGGACAGACTTCTGAGTGAACTCCAGCACTTAGGTTTTCCCCTCTCCTTTTTTTCATGCCTATATGTCTCCATCTGTGATGGGCTTGTGTTCCACTTTCTCTAAAATAGCTTGCAATTTGACTGGTTATTCCTGCAACGTTCACAGATTTCTGTTTCTTTGTTTTTCCTTGCTACTTTTTGTACTGCCCCTATTTAAACACATCTTTCTAACTCTGAATCAAATCTCTAGCTGATGATCTGCAAGTTCAAACAACCAGTTGGGTGATGCCCACTGGAAATGATAGATTTTGTCCTGTCCATCCTTACATTTATGAAGTCTCTTTCGGTTGTGGCAGTACTTAATACATTCTTCTGGCAAAAAAATTCATTTTCCAGTTGCCCATTTCCCTCCTTTATACATGAAAGTTACTCCTGTTAGTATTTCAGTATTTTCATGAACCATGTTAAATGAATTCACCCAACACACTGAACCACGTTTCCATGGGTTATGGTGCCCCATTTTCATTATGAGTAGCCTCTTCTTTTTCTGTTAGGCTGTGCTGAGGAACGCTCAGGATTCTTTGGTCAATTCAGGAATCACCACTACAGTTCGCAGCCATGGGCCTTATTTTGCTGATCTTAAGTGGCCACCTCCCATTGAGCTGTGTCTTTTTTTCAGCTGCTCTATGTATCTGATGTACCAGCATGCCAGGAAGACCAGTCTCCACAGGTGCTTTGCAGGTTCAAATAGGGTCTTCTTGGGTGTGCTCTGGCAAGCTAAGTCAAATCCTTGGCATCATATGCTAAACACAGAACTTCTACCTGATTTGGATAATGCAACTTCTTTCCCAGGAACACAGTGCTGCAGTATGACTGCAGATGAGCTAATTGAGTTTGCTGTGCAAAAATGCCCCTGCTTCTTCCCTCTCGTCCTTGCACACTTTCTACCAACTCTCCAAGTCCTTTGCTTGTACTACAGAATTAAACAGAAGCGAAAACTCCAAGGGAGTTTTTTCCCACTAAAGTAGTTGGCTTCTGTGTTACTCAAGCTGGGATTATCCAGGCTCTCTGTTCCAGTTCTCTGTTGGTTACAGACAATGTGGAAGATATATGTGCCCAGTCTTACCAAATCTTCCAGCTGGCTCAGTTCCTCAACCACTGACTCATTCAGACATGTTGGTCTGCATGCCTTTTATTTTGGAAGCTTTTTTCAGCTCTCTAAGTCCATGTTGCAGCCCATCTTGTGTAGCACATCCCAGATTGGGCCATGGTTTTCTTCATGTTCTTTTCTGGGTTTGAGGAGAGCTTGAACATCTCTGATCTTTCATGCCAGACTAGAATGGGAGTTCTACCAGAGAGTTCCTATGCCTGATTAGACTTTGTGTAGCTTTTGCCCTAACAGATAATTTTTTCTCTCTAAATACATCTCAATTCTAAGCTCATTCAGGGATGGTTCCAGATTTCTTTCAAGCCTTTCTTGTTTCATCTTCAGCCCTTGTTTTAGATTAGCTGATCTGCACAATCATTTCCATTATTTGTTCCAGCTTGGATCAAGAGGAATTACCAGAGTGCATTTTCTCTCCCTGGGAAGTAGATCCTGCTGCTGATGCTAACATGAGTCCTTATGTCATGAGCAATTAATCAGCATGCAAGGCCTCCAGGGTTGCTCTGTCAAGAGGCAGTGTTGCTGCTACAGCCAAGTAATGCATGAGTGTCATCCTTTTAAATCATAAAGAATATGTAAAAATATGCCTCATTTTCCTAAGCAGAGCAGGAGGCACCCAGAGCAGTTTCCAGGTTTCCAAGCATCCTTATGGTGGGGACTTCTTCATCAAGACAGAGCTACATAAGCTTTTATGATATCATGCTGCTCTTCCTTCTCCAGCCTAAATAGGCACTGTCTGATCTTGCCATAAAACTGTTTTTATACTTAACTGAATTTAGAAATTCAGGCCAAGATTAAAACCTTTCACCTAAATATCCAAGGTTTTACTGGTTTGCACTGTGTCTTGGTCATTTTGTTGTATCTGTATGACAACACTAAATGTAATTCATCCGATACTTACAAACAAACGAACAAACTGAAAACTATATTTTTGCTGTTCTTTATGAACTGGAATATGCCTGAAAAAATTCTGGTTACCTGGCTTTAAATACTGAGTCATCCACTTCAGCTGAGTTTCCACCTGCCTCAGGTATACTGGGAAACAGTGTTTTTCATTGCATAGCAGTTTTACTGCAATTCCACTCTAATTATGCTTAGAATATATATATTTAAAGAGTATAATTAGCCTTAAGTTTATTACTGGAGTTATTAACTTCCTCTTCTTAGTGGAATAGAATTTAACCTGTAGACATACTGGAATTATTCTGAAAAATTTTGTAACACTTGCATATATATTAATGCAAAATAAAACTTTTTAAATAATTATGATGTAAGGTAAGTTGCGCAGTGGAATGCTAAAAATAAAATTTCTCAATCACAAAAATCTACCTGTAAATGAAATAATTATCCTTAATAGAGCCCTTTTTTACCGTATATATTTGTCAAGAATTTTAACATCAAAGCAGGAACAGACTGGTGTAATAAATTTAAAGACTGTGCTAATATGGATAACCTTCTTTCTAAAATGAATTTGTAGCAATTGTAGACATAAAAAAGTGGAACCATTTTGAAATTACATAGGACAACTTGATGAGATCACAGTCAAGCAATTACACTGTAGATTTTGTCTTGTAAACGGATCTTCCTTTGGCCACTGGTTTTGTAATGAAAATAATTCCTTGAGACCTGGGTTCAAGAATGAAGGCAATGGGCAATTAAGTATACTACGGTCTAAAGTAAATTTGGAATGACTTACAATTATAGAGGGTTGAGTCAATACTCCATTATTTTCACACTTGCATAGTGTCTCTGATGTTGATGGAGCTAAACGACTGTAAAATTGGTCTGACAGACTGGATATCAAGACGCTTTAAGAACAAGGCTGGGAGGCTTTAGGTATTCCCTACCAATATCTACATTGTCAATACAGCTAAGAACAGGCTTTTGTCATGACAAAGAGCTGTTCATTGTTGGCACTGATATAGCTTTGATTTAGTTATCACAACCATTAAATTCCCAGTAAAAACAGAAGTGGAAAAATAAGAGAAAACCTGAGATATAATGAGGAACATTAATAGCCTGTCTTATTTGAACTGGAACAAAGATCTGTTCAGGCTTGCTCTGAGATAAGGGCAAGAGGCTGAATGCAATTCTTCTTGAAATAATACTATCTGAATGGTTGAAATTCAGACATTGCTGTTAATTCTACTTTTCAAGTTGCAAAATACAAAAGTCTATAAAAATAAAGAGCAAGTGGCCAAAAAAAGAGATACAGTGATTATCTGGGCATGAAGGGAACTCCAAATGTTGTAGAAATAGACATTTTAATATAGACATCTAGATTTTTTGTTTCAAACTGTTTTTGTTCACAAGCTGTTTAATTACAAAAGAAAGTGACAAGTTAGAAGAGGAAACTAAAGAGACGTATGTGAGATCTATTCTGTGAGAATGTCCTAGATAATGAGTGACAGCTGGAGGTTTTGTTCTCACTTTCATTTTAATGGCATCCTCCAGTGATATGCACTGGATTTCAAGCCTTTGTGGCACTGTCAGCTCCTGTGATGATCCTCAGAATATGGGCATTTGACAGGTCTTTAATAAACAGTTTGCTGCTGGGATGAATTGAAGTTCAGCTGAATCTAGCCTGAGTTCAGCAGAAGAGACAGTCTTGTTAACTCACCTTTTTACTACAAAAGAAATAAAAGATGGAAAAAATAAAATAAAATCCAGGCCCCGCTACCTGCTACCCTTTCAGAAACTAATTATGAGAGACCTCATTTTTTGAAGAGGATCAAAATCTAGCAGCAACCAACCAACTGAAAAGCATCGGCCTGTAGCCAAGAGCAGTAGAAAACAGTATTTTTTCTTGGATTTAAACCTATTATTAGTCGATTAGAATCTCTCCAGGGAGCTCAGTCCAATGGCTTTTTGCAGGGATGTGATCTTGGAGGTTTGTTTTGTTCCTGTTGCATTAAGAATCTTCTGGTACTCGCTCACAGAAGCAGTAATTGTGTGCTGTATGCAGGACCCATGTCAGGGCAGGGGCAAGGCAGGCAGCCACCCCAGAAATGAGGTTGCTAAGGAAAGGGAAAGAAGAATAAACAAGCCGTGGCCCAGCCACCTTGGACTAGATGATCTTTCCAGGTCCCTTCCTATCCCTGACATTCTGTGATTCTGTGTGATTCTGTGCTGCTTCCTCCATGGAGAGGATTGGGAGCTGGGCAATTTGGGGCAACTCCTCCCTCCATCTCTATTGTCCCTACTCCATCACATCAGAAATGCAACCTCAGCTCTGCATCCTACTCCAGAGTTCCTTTCCCTTCACATTCCTGTTGCAGAGTGATTCAGTACTACTTTTTGTATTTTTCATACTCATTTATTTGCCTTGTTACTCTTATTTAGGCTAACTATAGCTCAAATGGCACTGTAGTCACAATGAGAGGCCCAAATAGCTGTGATTTAGCAAAAAGAAGTGCTTTTCTTGTATCGATTTAGCAGAAATAGCGCTGCAAAAAATGGGAGCTTCTACTATTTACTGAAAGGCATATTGCCTTTTCTTTCCTGGATTTGTTTTTCTCAAATGTGACTATTTTGGGGAGCTAAAAGCAAACATAATGATTCAGTCCTATCTCAAATTATGCATAGATTATTTTATGTTGATTTTATGTTGCATTCTACTGGAATACTTGCAGAAGCTATGAGAAAAAAAAAAGAAAAGAAAAAAAAAAAAAAAAGCCTAAAGAATGCTGCTGGCATGGAAAGACATTGTAAGGACGTAAGCCAAATTAGAAAGGGTGAGGTGATGTTCACAGACAAGACAGAACCTGATTTAATATATATGATATCACTCATAGAAGATGAACCTTTAATCTGCTATTTTCTGTGCTGGCTCTTGAATGTGACCATTTACTCAATTTTCATATCAAAAATCTGAAGTTAATGAAGGCTTTTGCAACTAAGAAAACTAAGAAAACTGGAACTAAAATGTAGCAAATAGAGGTCTGTTTTTGTTGTTGTTGCTGAAAGAACAATATAAATCAAAATTTGATAGATATAAAATAAGGTCCTTCCTCCCTGATATTTCTAGAATGAAAGAGATGGGAAAGAAAACAAAATTCATGAGCTCAAAGCTCCTTTGTTTATAGAATTTGAGGTCTTAATCTATTTACCTATGAAGAAATATTAAGAGAAAGCTAGCATGCAAGAAGCACATACTCCAGTGATTAAAACTTAAAGACATACATGCTTCTAGTTGTCCCATTTATGCATAACAAGAAAGATGTTTGTCCTAAGATGTCAACATCCTAACATCCCAAAAATATCTGAATTGAGTAATGCTTACAATGAATACAATTGAGAATGACATCTTAGTAAAAGATAATTATGCAAAACCTGTACTTAAATAAGATAAGGAGACAAATATGAAAACAGCCCAACTGAATGAAATTGGACGGTGTATGCTATCGTAAGTGACAGCAGATATGTTTTTTTTCCTGCTCTGTTCAGGACTGTTAGCTGATTAGATTTATCTCTCCAAGTTGTTTCCTCTGCTGCCTCACGGCACACAGCAATAGCTGCTGTATGGCTTTTCCATGAGGCAGTTTGTGGTGAGCTTGGTGGCTCTCTGCCTTATCCAGTGAGACTGAATGGAAGAACAGACAGGGTCCCAGCTAGGCTAGTGTCCTAAGGAGGTGAGAATCAGAACCAGTCATTAAGGTTGGAAAAGACCTCTAAGATCATCTAGTCCAACCATCACCCCATCACCACCATGTCCACAAACCATGTCCCTCGGTGCCACATCTCCACTGTTCTTCAACACAACCAGGGACCACTCCACCACCTCCCTGGAAAGCCTGTGCCAGTGTATTAGCACTGGTTTTGAGAAGAAATTTTTCCTAATATCCAACCAGAAACTGGCACAACTTGAGGCCATTACCTCTGGCCTATGGTAGCTGTCAGGACTCCATCCCAACAACACGTCCACTTCAAAGTCAAATACTTGCTTCTAGCTCCTTCTCTTCCCCCTCCAGCCCTCCCATTCCATCCCCTGTCTGAGATGAAACTGTGTTATCAAACCGTTCAACCACCATTTCTTACAAGAAGTCTATCAGTGTGTTTCCAGTTTCGACTGTGTGCTGTTGCACAATTCTGGGATGAATGGAGCTGGGCTGGATCTTTGATTTAGATGGAGTAATGAGCTGGCACCAGACCCCCAGAGCTGAAAGCATAGACAAACAAAAAGCTGAGGCGTAACCCAATAAAAGATCAAATGCATAGGTCATTTCTCAGTAGTAAAGAAGAAGTTTCTCGGGTAGAATTGTATTCATAGTTTCTTCAAAAATAAGATGAGTGTTATTTTCATTTATAATAATATAGAACACTTCAACTTACTTCATTACTTGATGTACTTACCATCTCCACTGAGCAATTAGGATAATGATAGAAATAATATCTTATTTTTAATACTATACTTTGTTAATCCTTATTCTGTAAAACATCATTGGTTTTGTTTGGGATGTTTCTTCAGTAGCTAATAAGCTTTTTGTTGCAGTGTCCAAGGCTATTACACTCTTTTTTTTTCTTACCTTTGTATATGGAAATCACATAATGTTTGGAGACAGGTTCTAAGGCTGCAGGACATAACTTAAGGAGATGGGGAGAGGCATAGAGTATATCCTGAGGGAATGGGGGAAATCCAGGAAAATTCCACCTTGCTGTTTTTGTCTTTCTCATTTTACTGTCTCTCTCAAACTATTATGAAGATAAAGTGGAGCAAACTGCAGGCTGAGTGATAGGACAAGGAAAAATAAAACTAAAATAGAAGAGAACTAGCTTGGATATAAAGAAGAAGCTTTTTACATTAAGAGTAGTGAAGCACTGGCATGGGGTGCCCAAAGAGGTTGTAGTGCCCCATTCCTGGTGACCCCAAGGTCAGGCTGGATGAGCTCTGAGCACTGATGGAGCTGTGGTCTCCCTGTGCACTGCAGGAGTGGGACCTTATGGCCTTTAAGGGTCCCTTCCAAATTAGATTATTTTATAATGATTCTATGCTTCTCAGAGGGTCTTCTGAAACAAAAGATAAGATTGATCACCAGCACATTGGATTCATGGAAAGCCTTCTTGCTGAGGGTTCAGGAAAACAATCAGGCAAGGGAGGAGCGAAAAAGCATGCCAGGCACTGAAAAGTGGGTGCAAATTTCAGAGAATGGGGCTTTGATTGAACAGAGTCCAGACTGGCTTTACCAAATATTTGGGTGTATTTCTTCTTTGGAAAGAATATTTTGTGAACATTTTGTGAAGAGAATGGAAGAATTGATAGTGCAAACCATGGTGCGGGAAGTTCATGATATGTGAGAGACCAAACCAGAACTCATGCAGAGGGAATGGATGTCCAAGACCATGCACAGGCAGTACTGGGAGAAAAACTGTCAACCTGACTACCATGGAGAAAAACAAAAAGGGAGCAGAAAAGCCACCAATTGTTGTTGAAAGGATGCAGGCAGGCTAAAAAGCTGTATGGATGATGGACAGTTGGAAAATTCAGAAGGTGGAGTTTATTTGGAAAACCAGGATGCTCTTCCCAATGTGTAACTGACTTTTTGTGTGATCTTTTAGAATCATAGAGTCATAGAATCATTAAGGTTGGAAAAGACCACTAAGATCATCTCTTTGTCAACCCAGCTCCATCATGCCCACTCCACAACACTGTTCAATAATGTTCCTCATAATTGCAAAAGGTCAGATTGCTCATAGCAAGTAGAGCAGTGAGGTAAAACTTGGCCTGTTTAGAGGAGGATAACCAAGGCCTACAGGCTCCAATGCCTAGAACCAGGACAACTTCTCAGATGCAGGCTCACATGCCCCCAACTTTATCTCATCTCCAAAATCTCATTCCCTTTTAAGTGAAAATAAATCACTGCAGTGAAAGGCAATAAGCATTTTAGATTCAGTATCTTCAAAGGGTGCTGTCTGTTGGCAGTTTTTATTTATGTGGTTTAATTTGAATAAAGATGGTAAATACCAGTGCTCAGCATTCCTTAGGGCTCAGCTGACAACTCCCGAGAACATACAGAGATTGAGGATAAGAAGTTATTAACATAATTGTCTCTTTCTCAACCACAATCTTTTCCACAGCTTTGCAAAACTATTTGTAAGTTTTTACTTCACATTCAGCAGACCCAGATCACTTTGTTCAGTGAACATCAAGAGAGATGCAGCCTCACTGAAAGCAGTCCAGAGCATATCAGAATAAATGAGCAGAGATCTTGAAAGCGTGATCTAAGATGGCTGCTCTAAAAATAGTTCCTCCTATTTTATGTTGGCCCACTGTATCAAAGGAGGATGTTGGTGCTATGGCAGTAGTGGTTGAACCTTCCCACCAATATGTCATTCCACTCTGTTGGTGTGTGACAGACGGCAGCAGAAGGATGGTCTGACAGAATGGTGTCTGACATAGAAGTGCGTATGAAGCAAAGGTGTGGAATTAAATTCCTTCATGCAGAAAGAAAGGGCTCCCATTGATATTCATTGACTCTTTCTGAATGTTCATGGAGACCAAACTGTGGGTGTGAGCACAGTGAGGCAGTGGGTGCTGCATTTCAACAGTGACAGCAGTGACAGTGGGTTACCTCTGATTGTGCAGATTATTACGTGCGTGGAATGCAGGCTGCTCTTCATAGCTGGTGAAAATGCACAGCTAATGGTGGTGACTGTATTGAAAAACAGTGTTTTGTAGCTGAGAGTTTGCCCTATGAAATAATGTTATCATGCTCTTTGTATCTGTTATTGTTTCCATGGAAATAAATTGGAGGTATTATTTTCCAATGGACCTGTGTTCAAAGGAGTATTGAAAAACTGGGGCTGCTTGATTTAGGGAAGACTGGAGGTTTAACAAACTTAAGAACCATGAAAGACCATGACACATTTTTTGTTCTTCATTCCTCCTATGAACAGAGCAGGTAATGCTGAGCATTATTAAGTGCAACAAGGGAAATTTCGTCTAGTGAGACAGTAATCTCCTTTAGCTGTTGGTGCCCATCCTAATGATTTCAGCAAGCAGTTGAATGACTCACTGAGCTGAAAAAATCCATATAGTCTCCTATCCCATGAGTGCTTCTTCAAAACTGGAGAGAGACAAGCAGGGTACACTCAGGGAAGGCTCCAATGTCTTTGCTGAATAACATATGACATTCCAATACACTTACGGGTCCATCACGAGCTATCAGTCTAAGGTGGGAACTGCACCTAAAGCACATGCAGAAGTTCGTGGTTAGGAAATTGAGATAGATAAGTCCTTTATAGTATAGTAGGGATTGAATAGCAAGGGAAAAACAGGCTTTTACTTCTAGACTCTAGTAAGAACATTTTGTTTGGCTATTGTTTTGAAAATAATTCTTCCTTTCACAAATCTTTCCAAGGGTCCTTCCTTTTCACTGCTTCAAAACACTATTCTTTCTGTCTAAGACTTTTTATGTTGTATTGCCACTAAGTACCATGTATGCCACCAGAATACAAGATGGATCCTTGTGCCCTTCACTCTTACTTGCAGTGCCAGAGTTAATATAGTTAAATATCTCAATAAATATTTTTTTTCCTCACATTCTCACAGTGGAACATTAGGCATTCCTTGAAAACTTTCTCAGAAACTGCTCTGTTCACCTTCACTGCTCTTTCCTTAAAATTCTCCCATGCTGTGAACCCTGAAAAGAAATGGTTGTGCTTACTAATAGGTGATTTTTCCTGTGTGTGTGGCTAATCACATATCTCAGAACCAATTCATTGCAAGCACGAATAACCTATTATGTTTGTAGCCCTTATTGAATGATTTCTTGAGGACTATTGACTCTTTTTTTGGACAGGTTTACTCTCACAAAGTGATAGTTGTCTTTAGTGGTTCTTTCTCTAAATTAGGTGTTTAGATTTCCTCTATAATCAGTAAGGGTAAATAAGAACTTTAAGGATAAAGCACTTCTAGGTCACCGTTTGGTGGTGATTTCCTCTCAATTTTTTCCAAAGGGACCTCAAGGTAAGTAACTCGGATCAGTCCATAGTCAATAGCTAGAGATTTCTGAGATTAATTCTCACTTAAATGCCTGTCATATTCAGGTCCCAAAAGAAACCTCTAGGAAGAGTTACAGACCAAAATACAATGACAGCTTGTAGAAAATTTCACCAGTATAATACTATAATGAAAACAGTACTGAAGAAAGAAAAAAAAAAGAAAAAAAAAAAAAGACCGACAAAACCTATCCCAACACACCCAAATTCAATGTCAATAATTCAGCATCCACAAGCTGTAAGAAAATTCCTTTGGCAAATGACATCTATAATGTTCTTTGACTTGCTGCCATCTGTTATTGCTGCCTTATAATCAAGGCTGTTTTCAGGCAGACTGTGCCTGATTTCTTCAAGATAAGCAGGGTGTGTATTTTAACAAAAGTCACTAGCAGCTAGATCCTTAGCTCAAGCAGGGCAAAAAAAGGAGTGAACAGAGTTATGTATATTTGTGTAACACTTATAGCTGGCTTCCCGACGGAGGGTTTGCTAGTCTTTAGGGCTGGTGGTAATAGTGCTTGCAATTACTTACAGGAAGGGGAAAGAACTTGTGAGATTGAATGACCTTTATGGTGGAGAAAGAGGGGTACTGCTGAAAAAGGAACAGATATCAATATGTCTCCCTGCAGTTCATCTCATGGGCAGTCACGGTAGTTTAAAATAATTACAAGGGAAAATTTTACTTGAAAATAGTAAGATCAGAGAGGTGATTGTTCCCCTGTATTCAGCACTCGTGAGGCCGCACCTCGAGTACTGTGTCCAGTTTTGGGCCCCTCACTGCAAGAAAGATATTGAGGCCCTGGAACGTGTTCAAAGGAGGGCAACAAAGCTGGTGAGGGGTCTGGAACACAGGGCTGGTGAGGAGAGGCTGAAGGAGCTGGGAATGTTCAGCCTGGAGAAGAGGAGGCTCAGGGGAGACCTCGTTGCTCTCTACAACTTCCTGAAGGGAGGTTGTAGTGAGCTGGGGGTCGGCCTCTTCTCTCATGTCATTAGTGATAGGACCAGAGGGAATGGCTTCAAGCTCTGGCAGGGGAGATTCAGGCTGGACATTAGGAAGTATTACTTTTCAGAAAGGGTGGTCAGGCACTGCAATGGATGCCCGGGGAGGTGGTGGAGTCACCGAGCCTGGGGGTGTTCAAGGAAAGACTGGATGTTGTGTTGAGGGACATGGTTTAGTGGGAGCTACTGGGAATAGGTGAACGGTTGGACTGGATGATCTTGAAGGTCTTTTCCAACCTTGGTGATTCTATGATTCTATGATTCTATGATCTACTTAGAAGCTTGTGTTCCAGGTACTACAAATAAGCTTAGAGTGGCAAAGAAGATATCTGGGGACTTTGACATGGATAAGAAATAGAGACAAACACAGATAAAAATCAGAGTTATAGTTACAGACATAATTATTTCATCATCTGCAGATCCTCTGGTAAAAATTTGAAAGTGTATGTATTTCAGAAAATTGTCTTAAGTTTACATACATATATCATGAGTTTTCTTCACCATCAAGGTAAAAAGATGCAAGTAAAATAAAAGTATTGGAAGTGACCACTTCAGTTACTTGCTCTCTTTTTCCTAATGGTATTTTAAACTACATAGGAAAAAAATATTCTCCAAAATGTCTTATTACGAACTATTTGAGGAGGTGAAGGAAGACTGACCTTTCAGCCTGGTGAGGAGAACAAACATTTTCCCAAAAAGCAATGCAGTCAGCCCTCTAGCATTCCAAAATGGATCAAGCAGGTTATGAATTGGTTGTACTAAGACTGCAAAGATGATGTGTGCCACTTAATGTGCAACACTGCACTGCTACATCACTGGGACATACAAAGTTGAGTACTCTGCTTTTGGTGTCAGAGTGGATGTATGTGGAGGCAGAACAGGTGAGCACTGAGATATAAAATTTAGTCCAGAACATTGTAAAATGCAAGTATCCTCTTTCAATTTTTCCTTTTCCAGTTTTATGTTCTTTCTAAGAGGATACTCTGAGAGGAGAAGACAGAAGGCTCCACATTTCCATTGTAAAAGGAGGCTGTAGTATCTGCATTGTAGTCATATGGATTAGGAGAGCA
This sequence comes from Lagopus muta, assembly GCF_023343835.1. Classification (NCBI taxonomy): domain Eukaryota; kingdom Metazoa; phylum Chordata; class Aves; order Galliformes; family Phasianidae; genus Lagopus; species Lagopus muta. The sequence goes on along the minus strand of NC_064472.1, from coordinate 3,441,663 downwards.
TTTTTGCTGTGGGCAACATCTTTATATGTCCATTATGGGCACATTTATACCCTTTCTTTGGAAGAACTAACATCAGCAACTTCACTGGTTGGACCATCAAATCTGGCATGTCTGTTTTGATTTTCCTAAAGTCCTTCCAGTAAAACTTATTCAGGTCCATCAGCAGGACCTATAGAGTCAGGTGTGGGTCTGCATTGCAGTGACAGGTCTGAAAAAGTGCATCATTTAAAAGGTAAATAGTTTCCCACAAACAGAACCCAGCAGCAAAGGAATTTAATTCAAGGTATATATCCTAGCTCCAAAGTCTTGTCAGATGTTCAGCTGCTCTTTCAGATTAAAGCCACATGCCTGAACCTGAACTGTAGAAGGATATTAAAGGATGTTGTAGAAAGCCAAATTGGAGAAAAATGGATTTGGTGGATGAATGACTCATTGGGTGAGGAATTGACAGGAGTTGCACACAGAGAGTTGTGATCAATGACTCGATGTCCAAGTGGAGACTGGTGATGTGCAGTGTTTCTCAAGGATTTATGCTAGGACCATGTCTCGATCCAATTTATAGGAGGGAGAGGAGGTTCTTTTATTATCTATATACCCGGTGTGAGATTAAGAAACAATGGTTCAAATGTTGGTCCGACCAGTTTATTACAAATCTGAATCAGGGAAATGGGGAAGGGGAGGATGGACACTATTATGAATTAGGGTAATGGGGAAGGGAAGGAGGGTGATAGAAAAAATAGAAAAGAAGAAGCAAGGAGTCTTTCTAGGAAGCAAGAGGGAGATAGTCACCACCATGGATCCAGCATGGTTCGTAGTTCAGTCTTTGATCTTCAGTAGTGGTGGGTCGTCGGGCATTGTTCTGTTGATGACGCCGAGGAGAACAACGACGAGAAGGACGACCATGGTGATGATGGCCCCTTTTCAATAGTTTCAAAGTGGTCGAGTCAGCTGTCTTTGAAGTGACAGCTCAAATCCAAAGTGGTTGAGTCAGCTCTCCTTTGAGTGGCAGCTTCTGGCTCTGGGATCTCAGCAGAACCTCCTTTGTTCTCATCTTCCGGGCCTTGCCAGCAGATAAGAGGGAGCAGGGATGCCCATCTGCATCCTGTTTTTCACAGAACATGATGGTATCATTCCCCAATTTTCCCATACCTAGCTGGAGCTGTTTAGTCACAGGCCAGGTCTTCTGCCAGTGAACACTCCTGAGCACTCTCTTCCGCTCTTCTACAGAGCAAGCGGCTCTTGGAGGAAAGGGCTTTCAAATGTTCCCAAAGCGATATCTATTGTCACATGGTTAGCACCCATTAGTTGCCTCCTCAACAAATCAATCAGAGACTTATCACAAGAAATACCTCAGGAAGCAAGCTTTGAGCCAAAAAAAAAAAAAAAAAAAAAAAAAAAGATTCTCACAGACCGGTGCTGTTTAGCATCTTTGTAGGTGACAAGGACAGTGCGCTCCAATGCACCCTCACCAAGTTTGCAGACAACAGTAAGCTGAGTGGTGCAGCTAACAGGCTAGAGGAAAGGGGTGCTATCCAGAGAGACCCATACAGGCTTGAGAGGGGGGCCCAGGCCAACCTCATGAAATTCAACAAGGTCAAGTGCAAGGTCCTGCACATGGCTTGAGGCAATCTCAAGCATAGATATACAGGTTAGGTGGAGAATGGCTTGAGAGCAGCCCTGAGGAGAAGGATTTAGGGGTATTGGTTGATGAAAGACTCAACATGAGCAGGCACTGTGCTCCAAAAGGCCAACTGTATCCTGCATTGCATCAAGAGGAACACGTCCAGCAGGTTAAGGGTGGTGATTCTGCCCGTTTACTCTGTTCTTCTGAGAGACCACTTGGAGTTCTGAGTCCAGTTCTGGATCCCCCAAAACAAGAAGGACATGGAGCTGTTGGACCATGTCCAGAGTAGGGCCTCAAAGATGATCAGAGGCCTAGAGAACCTCCCCTACAACAACAGGCTGAGAGAGCTAGAACTATTCAACTTGCAGAAGAGAAGGCTTCTAGGAGACCTTATAGCAGCCTTCTAGTATCTGAAGGGGCCTAAAGGAAAGCTGGGGAAGGACTTCTATAAGGACATATAGAAACAGGATGAAAGGAAATAGCTTTAAACTAGAAGAGGATAGATTTAGACTAGATAGTAGGAAGAAATTCTTTCCTGTGAGAATAGTGAAACACTGCAATAGGTTGCACAGAGATGTTGTGGATGCCCCTTCCCTTAAAGCATTTGAGGCCAGGCTGGATGGGGCTGTGAGCAACCTTGTCTGGTGAGAGATGTCTCTGCCTTTAGCAGGGAGGTTGAAGCTGGTTCCTTCCAACCCAAACCATTATATCATTCTATATACCAGGTGGCATAGTCCTGTATTCACAGTGGATGAACAAGGAGATTTGATAGATGATCTTATTTCTATGAACGAAGTACTGGCATCTTTGAAATTTTTGGAAGTTTTGTCATCTCATTTAACCTGTAATTCGAATGCCAGCATCCCGTGGATCAGAATATATCATAAACCAATTTATACAAAACAGTTTTGAGGAATGCTCAGGTTTGGGTGCATTTAACTTTTGAGTCTTTCTACACCTAAAACAGGTTAGTTTACCTTAGCAGGGCTTAAATAATTGTTGCTTGCTACACTTAGCAGGAACCTTGTCCACTGGATATTTGAAATCATATTTAAAGCTAAAAAAAAAATTGAGCTTTTCTAATCTGAAGTATCGACAGGGCTGTTTCACCTTGCTTACATGAAAGAGCAGACTGTATCCTCTTTCTCCACTGCAGTATCTTACACAAATAATTATGGTAATAATGATATGATAGCCCTGAACAACATGTCCTTTTCACCACAGAAAGCCCTGCAAACAAAATGATATCAAACCCTTAGTACCTGCTGCTGAGGGTTTTCACACTAAATAAAGCTGACAAAAGAGATGAGCAATTTTGTTTTGGCCACATTCTGAATGTCAGCATCTCTATTTACTGCCTCTCAAAGTAATCAATTGCACCAGAGGTCCATCAGCTCTCGTTGGCCCTATTGATTGAAAAACAGAGCCATGGATGCTGTTTCTGTTTTTAAGCCACCTTACATCCCTTCCTACAGTGACCTCTGCCTGTACACTTGTAGTGCTATGGCTTATGAAGCATGTGTCTAGTGAACATGTATTCAGTGTGATTTCCATCTAATTAAAGTTCTTTACGATTATCTCCTCTTATCTAACCTTTGTACTCGGATTCCCAGTTTCTCGGTTTTCATGCTAGCAATGCAGAAAATGATACCAAGTTCTTGATTAAAAATAACAGTAAACTATGATTTTTTTTTTTTAATAGTTATTTCTTTAGGTGAGTTTCCGAAAGGAAAATAATGACTTCTGCAATCATGCTATCTTTTGTCCGTGTTCTCCATTTGATAACTCTGGAATCTTTTGGCAATTTCAGTCAGATGTGAAGATGGGTTTATACCTTTATGTCAATATCCTGTTGATCCTAATCTCCTGAAAAGTGTATACATTTGGCAGGTGGGGAGCACAGAGAAAATTCTGAGGGGTGAGTAGGAGTCACTCCAAACTGAATACCCTGATGAAACCGGGTACCTTGAGAGCTGTTGGAGAGGGTCCAGAGGAGAGCCATGAAGACGATCAGGGGACCAGAGCACCTTCCCTACGAAGACAGGCTGAGGGAGCTGGGCTTTTTCAGCCTGCAGAAAAGAAGGCTGTGGGGTGACCTTAGTGCAGCCTTCAGTACCTAAAGGGAGCCTGCAAACAGGGGGGGAATCAACTCTTGGAAAGGTCAGATAACTGCAGGACAAGGGGAAATGATTTTAAGTTGAGGGAGGGAAGATTGAGGTTGGATGTCAGGAGGAAGTTCTTTACAGAGAGAGTGGTGAGATGCTGGAACAGCTGCCCACAGAGGCTGTGGATGCCCCATTCATCCCTGGAGGTGTTCAAGGCCAGATTGGATGGGGCCCTGTGCAGCCTGGTCTAGTATTAGATATCAAGGTTGGTGTAAAATTTTGCCTTTGGGAGAACTTTGAAATAATTGAAAGCCAGTAGTCTACAAGCTGTGCCTCAAATATTTGGAGTTAAAGAAGTCACCCGTAAGTCTGGTCTTACATTTAACCTCACATAGTGTCTTTCTTAATTGATATTCCAAAGTCCAATGCAAGTATCCTTAGATGACATCACTAGCATGGAACAACAAGGTAGCTGCTATGTTTTTTCCCTCATATAATTGAAGAAACCTGTGAAGTTGCTACTCAGCAGCAGAACTCTACTGCACCAATTATGAAACTATTAAAAGATCAGATATTTTTGATAAACATCCACAGAATGTCAAGAACTAGGAGTTTCAAATGTGGTGGAATACTTGTGACACTTACTGCAAGGAGGAGACGAATATCTTGCAAACATAAGCTATTATGCTTACAATAATATGAGTCATTCCAAGTCTTTCTTCCCTATTCATTAAGGTACTGGATAGCCTTTGGATAACAGGAAAGTCAAATAAATGGAACAGAAGGTAAAAGCAACTAAATAATTGCAACTTGGTAAATAGGGATATGCAACATGATAATTGTCTGTAAGTATTTGAAGGGAGGGATAAGAATAGTCTCACATTGCTCAGGGGGATGTAATTAGATATAATAGGATGAAATTAAGCAGTGGAAAATATTATGTTCAGTATTAGGAAGGAAAATCCTATTGAAACCTCATCCAAAATCTGAAATAGACTCCAAAGGTAGATCTACTGGTGAAAGCTTCTGTTCTTCCAGTAAAAGAGTGTGGAAAGAAGAATTTTGAAAATGCACCAATTCTGTACTGGGAGGATGACAGGGCAGTCTTCAAAGGATTTTCTGTCTTTAGTTTAATCTAATCCCTTACCTGTTGCTTTAGAATAACTGTAAAATCAAAAAGATTTCTTTGAAGATGATTTTGTAGTGCCTATCTCTTTTTGGTGTTAGAATCACCATTATCACATCTAGGCTTTCTAAGCATTGTTTTTATTTGGGTCAGTTAAGAATACATAATCAAAAGCAGTGTAAGCAATTTCTCCCAACTACTGTCTCCATTTGTCTGCCGTTCGCACTCTCCTAGCAATATTTTGGCAGTAGTGTATTCAGTTTCCATTTCAAATTCTCTGAAAAGAAGATGTGAAAAGGAATAATTTTATTATTTGGATTCATATGGCATGACTCAACATTGTATGCAATTTCTTGTTGGCATTGCTTCGATTAAAGCTGTTCTAATACACCTTATATGGTTTGTATTTGGAACGTGTTACAGACCAGGACATGGAGGATTAGTCTCTTCCATACATTTATTAGCTTACTTACCTTGAGCAGAAAAACCAGATCAAGTGGATGAACAGTAATGAAGTTGTCCCTCTGTTTTGGTGTGAATAGACTTCATATGGTTGATTGATTGTAGCAATCCTCCAGTACCTAAAGAGGGTCTGCAAGAAAGACAGAGAGAAGTTCTTCATACATTACAGTGATAGGAAAAGGGAGAATGGTTTTAAACCTAAAAGAGGGGAGATTTAGGTTAGCTGTTAGGAGGAAATTCTTCACTCAGAGGGAGGTGAGGCCCTGGCACTTTTGCCCAGAGAAATTTTGGATGTCCTTCCCTTGGAGGTGCTCAAGGCCATGGGTGGGGTCATGGGCAGCCTGAGCTGGTAGGGGCAGCCAGCCTGCAGAAGAGGGTTGGAACTGGATGCACTTTAAGGTCCCTTCCAACACAAGTAATTCCATGATTTGTGAAGTCAACAAAAATTTTTAGCTTAGCTCTAATCAAATGTCCATTATTCTGTCTATTCATTGGAGCTGTTCTTATTCCAGTTTCCGTACTTGGCCTGGATCTTTACCACCATTGCAGAGACAACATGCATTTGGGAAGAATGCTTTATTTTCATAGAATCATGGAATCACAGAATCACAGAATGGTTTGAAAAGGACCACAATGATCACTTAGTTTCAACCCCCCTGCTGTGTGCAGGGTCGCCAACCACCAGACCAGGCTGCCCAGAGCCACATCCAGCCTGGCCTTGGATGCCTTCAAGTATGGGGCATCCACAGCCTCCTTGGGCAACCCATTCCAGTGTATCACCACCCGCTGTGTGAAAAACTTCTAACTTCCAAATATCCTCTTCTATTTTTCTGAAGAACACTTCTTACCCTTGTTTTTTTAAAGGCAGCTCAACACTGAAATGTTTCTGAAAGTAAAAACCTTTTTTACCTTTCCTGTTTTCATGCAGATCACGTTACAGTGAGAGCTATGTGAGTAGGATTCCCTTCCAACCCCACTATTGCACACCTCGGCTCTGTCAGTCTTTACTGGTATACAGAATCTGTGTATAATATTTACTTCAGGCAAACATGATGAGAAATCTGTGAATATAAGACTTACTTTCTCAAACCTGTTCTTCATACAGAGCCATGATAGTCATGCTTTAATGAGCCCATGACTCATTTGCAGAGCTATGGATCATGTTTGCAGTGTCAAGAGTGGGATTTAAAGCCACCTGACTATTATTTGTAATACAAAACACAGAAAAACATCTCAAAATCACAAGGGCTGCACAAAAAGAATTAGCCAGCTCTGCAGTGAGAAGAGTTGGAAAAAAAAAAATAGATTTGAAAGGAACTTTCTATTCAAGTCAAAATGAATATTTGCAACCACAGTCACTCAATTGCATTGTTATTTAACACATTCAAAGCACATTTTACTTGGTACAGGAGACTTTCTTAAGACAATCACACTGGAAAATGTTTTGATCTAATAGAAAGAAGAGGACATACAACAACTGAAATTCTCGGATAACATTGTGGCACAAATTAGATGTATTTTCATTCCTCATCCTTTTCTGTTACCTGCAAAACAATGTTCTTAATTCCTTAAACCTGCAGATATCTGCCAAATGGCATTCTCTTAAAACAGCACTGTGTGTCTGCAGGTAGGGATTTATTCATTCATGAGTTATTGCTATATACAAGCTTGCGGATGTAAAATTACCACATGAATGTGACTGCGTGGACAGCAGATTCCTTACATAAGAGTTTGCCTGTTTGATGGACGATTTATCTCCAGTGGCCTTTAAGCAAGCTGGCAATAGAAGGCTGAGCTTGTTGAAACTTTTGAAATTCAGTTATTATTTTTGTGCAAGGACCACTAGATCATTTTTCTCCTCTACGTTAAAAAGAAAGGAGCTAGCCACAGCCTTTCAAAAGGACTCAGCAGCAGGAGGCAAAGCATGGACAAAAACAAAATCTCAGATGAGCTGATTTCTCCTCACAGTTCTGATGCTCGTGTAACCTACAGTAAACTATTTACCCATTAATTTTTCCTTTCCCTTTGTCTGTATTACTTAGATTTGTCGGCTGCACTCTGTCTTGCAACATTAGTGAGGTCTAAAATATCTTCATTCTAAATTTTTCCCTGTTTTTCTTAGACACATGCATAAGGTAATATAATATCCTTCCTGGAAGGATCTTAAATGATGACTTAAAAGATGATTGTACTCTCCCACCTTCGATCAGGCTGCTGCATCCAGCACCTCACTGAAATTCTTCAAAGCAGAGAGGCAAAGCAGGACCTTACACTGCTTGCCATAATGAACCCTTCTTTCTGGTTGAAGCTATTGTGTAATTCTATAATCTGAACATCAGTAGAACTCAGCCCTTTTTACATGTAGACAATGCAGCAAGGTTTGGCAGTCCCTACCGACCACAGCTCTTTCATGAAGGCTCCTTCAAGTCCTTCCTTCTGCTCTAACTACTCTCCTGGTCTGGAGACCATCTCTTGGAGGTATGGATGCAATTAGTTTGAACACTTCCTATGTGCTATGAAGATCTCCAGGTTCCTTCTTAGTCATTTTTTGATCAAAAACTCTTGGCAACTTGATGTCTGAGAGCAAGGCAGCTGATTCCTAAGACCGTAGTTCCCCAACTGCAGTAGAGTCACTTCCAGCTGAGTGCCATGCAGTTCTCCAATCAAGGTAATTGAATCTGAATGCATTTAGAAAAAAAAGGTATCAAATCAGACAGCTCAGCAATAGAGTCTGGTTAGTAGTTAGGACTTCTGGATAAAGGATTATGTTATTGAGTTACTCTTTTATTTTGATGCCCCGTTTAGTTACCAATTTGTTCTACAGTATTTCAGTCAGGTCTATTGCTAACTCCCTGAAGGGTTTATTCTAATAAGTAATGCAATTTGGAAAGGTAGGAAATCACAGAAACTCATTTAGTTTCACTCATTTTTACTAGTTTACTATTCTACATTGATTTTTCTCCTTCATTATTATATGTAGGCTTTGTTCTCTAATGGACTTACAAGTCTACTGATTAATGTGAGTAAAAATAATACGTGTTTTATTGCAAGGGTAAATAATGTCTTAACTGCTTCCAGCCCTACAGCCCTCTCAGAGCACTAATCTGACATAGCACTATCACAATGACTTCGCCTGCCTCTTTTCCAAACCTCCTAAAGGCGTTTTCACTCGTTTTACTCTCATTTCCTATGAATATTTGCTCAACATATTTTAATGGATTTGCTTGCACACTGACTACACCTTTTGTGAGCAAACACTTCAATATTCCACCTTATCCTGTAGGGAATATTTACAGAAAGGGAATTTTTATGTCCCTATGCAAATATTTAAAGAATGAATATAAATTCAAGGCACAGATATTTAGACCAGAATTGCTACTGAGTTTATCTACTGAAGGCAGAGTGGAAAATTTTGTTGGTGATTTTTCAATAAGTTATTTATAAACCTTTCTGCTCCCACCATCCATTTCCTTTTGTTTAAGAGTGCTGATTTATCTCATCTCTCAGTATCTTTCCTAAAACCTACAACAGCAGCTTTTTCACAATATTTCTACTTCCTCCAAATGATCAGGTTAGTATTGTTAGTATCATTGTTAGTATGCCAATATTTCAAGTTCTTCCATGTTTCTAGCCAAAACCTTTGCATATGGGCAATTCATTCAGTTCCCAACAACCATATCCAACTCCATTGTCTCTCCTCCCTCCTCTTCCCAGCAGCAAGTATTCGGTTAGAATGAACAATTATTTTTATTCTGAAAACAGAGATAACCAAAAGGCAAAGGTTAAGAACTAACTAAGAAACTTTTTGAACGATTGAGCTGATCAACAATTTAGAGGTAAATAATCTAGTTAAAAAGAATTATCTTGGGTCGTGGAAGTATCTCAGTATTGGTAGTGATGAATTCCAGACAGGATAATTCATTCTGCATTTCAGACTTTATAGAGCTAGGAGCCTCTCATAACCAAGTGAGGATGATTACAGTAAAAGAAAGCATCTCTGCAGCATGACTGTGCTGGGGGTAGCTTGCTTGCCTTAGTAAGCTGGTTTCCAAACCAGAAACCAAATGCCACAAGCGTCATTCCCTTCTACTGTCTCCATGTCTCCTGAGAATGATACCACACATTTTATGGCAATCTTTTCTTCCTCTCAGCCCATTCTTGGCCTTGAACCCAGAAACTCATCCTCTGCTTCTCGCAAACCCATCATCACAGTTCATTGTTAGTCTAGGCACTTATGCCTTTTCTCAAACCATTAAACCTACAGCACAGTTCAAGCTTTTTCTTCTGCCTCCTTTTTACCTGAATGTTTTAAGAAAGGATGATATTTATACTGTTCTGAACTGACAAAAGGTTTGTATAGTTGAATCCAATATGAAGTAGCTGGAAAAATTTTCACACTTTTTTTTTTTCCTGTTTTTGCAATGTTTTAAGGATGTGTTGACAAATTTGACAAAAATCACTCAGAAGTCTGAAATGTTATATTAAATGTTTTCTTATCTCAGTCTAAAGCAATTTTTCATTTCAACAATTCCATAACATTTTTAATTCAAAATAATAACAATTCAAAACCTCATGCCAGTATGACTTTTTTTTTTTTTCCCCTCAAAGCAAATAATTGCAGATACTTCAGGGGCAAAAGAAAAAAAAAAGAGCTTGTTGGATATTGTTGGGGAATTAGATTTTTTTATTTCTTTGTTTGTTTCTGTAGTTTTAGTTTATAGCTGGAGAAATAGAGGATAAAGAAAGGACAGAGAAGGAAGGTAGTATATATTGACAAACAACCTCCTCCCAACACAATAGCCAATTATTGATAAAGGTTTAAACACAGAGATGTTTTCCCATGCCTTCCCTCCCCCCCCAAAAAAAAACAGATCACCATGCACATGATTAAAAGTGTAATGCCCAAATTACCACCTCTCTTTGGAAAAAAAATATATATATTTATGTGACTGTGCCTGTACTGACACCAGAGAATTCAAATAGAGGGAACAAGGACTGTGCAAGTGGCACTTCTTGCTGAACTGCAAAAACTTTGATGGTGACAAATGGCTGTGTTCCATCTCTTTGTTTTGTTTTCCCATTATTCCACCTCTTTAAATATCTGTTGGGATGCCAGGAGCAGAATTCTCCTGTCTGATTCACCTCGTTGATAACTCAGGTGAGAAGGCTAAAATACACTGATTGATTTAGCAATGCAGTTGATGTGAGTGTGCAGTCACCACCTTGAAAGCAGAGTGGTGTGCTGGTGTAACTGAAGTGACAGCCGCCCTCTCCCATAGCCCTGGCTTGCATGCTTAGCTGAGGAAAATCAGCATGACTGCAGCCAGTGGAAATCTCTCTGTCTGCGTGAGCTGAGGATTTAGCTCCTGAAATACCCTTGGTGAAAGAGAGCTGCTTCCTTAACGTGCCTTGGGATTAACATGTAGATAGCGCAAAAGAAAGAGAAGGCTTGCTACCAGGCATCTCTTTATGTATTTAAAAATTCAATTAAGACCAGGATTCTGCTCAGGGATGGAACTGCCAAGGCAGCTGCAGTGTGTGTGGTGCAAGAGCAGAAAGCTGGCATGACACGAACCAGCAGCCGGAGCTGACCAGTCTCATTTCCTTCACCAGGCAGCGCCAAAAGTAAACAAAGAGCGTAACTGCTGCAACATCACTTGGCTTCCAAAAAACCCATGCCTCCTTTTTAGCATCTTGAAGATTTCAGGCAGATAGGAAGGGAAGGATTTTTTTTTGCCCATGAGATGTTTTAAATGCTGGGTGTGATCTTTATCTTGGCAATGTCCTTTCAAAGTTTGATATCTAGCATTCAGGATGTGCAAAGGAATGCGTTTTGGATTTCTGCATTTCAGATTATATCTGAACAAAAAAAAAAAGAAGTAAAAAGCAGCCTTCCTGTTTGAATATGCATCCTGCTCGTGGTGCCTCAGACAGAGTATTAGCAACAGCACCACTGATTCTGTTATCCTCTTTGGTGATAGGACGTTTTTTCACTTTTTCTCTTTTTACTCTCCACTACTGTTTCCCCCCCCCAAAAAAGGAAGAAGGGGAGAGGGTATATTTCCAAAACCCATCTTACAGCTTCTTTATTTTATACATTCTCCCCTCCCCACCCAAAATACTTTGAATAGCCCTTTATGTAACTTCAATTAAAAAAAAAAAAAAAATACAGCTGCTCCTCTGAAGCCATCCAAATCTAATTAACTACAGAAGCCTAAGTTATATTAAGCTTCTCACTTTCTTCGTCTTAGCATCTCCATTCATACCTTCATTCAATATGTTCACAAAAAAAGGAATTTCTAATAAATGTATCTATAGTCTTTGAAAAAGAAAGCCACTAATCAGGAGGCCTGTGAAAGAGGAGGGATTGGAGCTCGCTTGAACTTGGCAGTCTGGCCCCAAAAACTTGCAGACAAAGGGGCGAAGGGAACCGAGGAGCTTAGCCCTACGTCTAAGGAAGCTGGTGAGAATTTGTTCAGCCTCTGAATAGAGATCTTCATTTCAGGCCTAAATGGTGCCCACACGGATTCATTGAAATGCCTTCTTGGAAGGAAGAGGGGGCGGGAGGAGAGAGAGAGGGAAGGCAAGGAAAGTTTGTTGAATATAAATGAGGTAACGTGTGGCTGAAGAGAGATAGAAGCTTTGCAGAGATTTATTCCTGACTGACACACCGTAACACGAAGGCAATAAAACGTGTCCTTGGCAAGTGGCATTAACAAACAGGAATCCTTAGGCTTCAGAGAGCTGAGATGATGCAACACTCACCTCTGGGAAAAACTTTCTCACTTGTGCAGGGCATTATTTAAAATATCCTTATCCAGTTCTGAAGAAATTAGAACAGGTTATCTTACTATGCCACAAGTCTGTGATTCAGGCTCTGCAGAGCCACAACTTCACTGAGAGTAATGACTCTTGGCATTCTCTCCATGGAAAACCCAGTAATGGTACTGTACATGGTGTCTTGTCTAGGGGAAACCTCATGGCTCTCCCCACTGAAAGTCCTGATGGAAATGAGTTAAGCTACGCCTCAGATGGGTTTTTTTTTCAGGAGCACCTAACATTTTTTAACTAGCAAAATATGCATTTTTGGTTCAGCAGTCTCAGGGATGCGCTCTGGTCTGGTTATCCGTGTTAATGTCTTCACTTATATTCATATCTTCTTCTGGAAAAAAACCTCCTGAAATTGCGGCATTACCCAACAAAAGCAGAGTAACTTAAGCCAGACCATTAAGTTAAAACAATTGAAACTGTACCGCAGGCAGAGGAAGTACTTCGTATATTAAAATAAGTATAATTAAAGCGTAAAAAAATGTGGACAGTGTATAAAATCCCTTGGGGAAACACCATCAACCCTGAACCAGAGAAAAAGAGACTCATTCAAAGTTATAGAGAAATCATTTTTTTGCGGTCCTGGCTGCTTTTATTGCTAATTTTCTAGCTGTCCACCACAGGCTACTGATTAGGAAAGAGTATGACCTGTTCCCAGACACGGCACAACAAAGAGTGGTCTGGCATTGGGTCTTTGCAGGGAGTAGTGTTCCTTGGCCATTAATCTGAGGCACAGAGCTGCAGATTTCAAGTGATAAGAAATTACCTGACCCCAAAGCAATCTTCCCTTTTCCCTGCCTCTGAACTGGAAAACATCACATTGCTGGAGGCTGAGAGTAGCTTCCCAGTTGGCCTCACACTGTACAGCCCTCCACATGATGAATGGAAAGCTATTTTTACTCCTCAGCTTAAAAAAAAAGTAAATATTTTGTGAGGTTTATATACTGTCAGCTATCTCATCATAAACTAAAAAAGAAGTTACAAGTTTCCCTCACTGCTCATTTTGAAGCTGTTTTTAGCTCAACCGTGTCTGGATTTTCAGATATGTATCTAAGGACATTTACAACAGATACAAATTGCATTATTGGGCCATAATTTCATTTGTTTTTCCCTGCTTTGATGTTAAATGTAAAGAACCCTGAGGCTACTTCATCTAACATAAGGTTGTTAGCGATGACTCCTGCTCAGGGATGGCAGAAGGCTACATAGCCTAATCTGGACTCTGTTTATCAGAGCTCCTAAAAGAAGGAAGGCCCCATTTTCAGGGTTATATACTGATCCTGATACCATCAACTGCATGAGTTTCAACAGGGCTAAGAGTTGGGTCCTGCATTTTGATCACAACATCCCCAGGCAGCCCTACAGGCTTGGGGAAGAACGGCTGGAAAGCTATCTGATGGAAAGGGACCTTGGTATACTGATGGACAGTTGGCTGAATATGAACCAGCAGTGTGCCCAGGTGGCCAAGAAGGCCAACAGCATCCTGGCTTGGATCAGGTGTGGTGAGCAGGACCAGGGAAGTCATTCTGCCCTTGTATTCAGCACTGGTGAGACTCACCTCAAGTGCTGTGTTTAGTTTTGGGCACCTCCATACAGAAAGGACACTGAGATGCTGGAGTAGGACTAAAGAAGGGCAAAAAGGCTTGTGAAGGGTTTGGAGAACTTGCACAGGGTGAAACAAGAGCATTTCCCTTCTGCCTTGTTGCTTCTCTATCAATTATATCTCCCAGCAAATCCAATGGAGGAGCATAGTTGCTATTTCTTATGACTTTAATGAGGGTCTTGCTTATGAAGATAGAAAGAAAAGTTTCAATTTTGATTCCGCCTGCTATCACCTTTCTCTGGGACAGTTCAGAATTTTCTCTTTAAAAACCCTACATGTTCCAAAGTCATATAAACATACAAACAAGAAAAGCCTTTAACCACGTTCTTATAAGTTATACATCAAGAGGTTTGATTATTTATTTTCAAGCATACGAATAGTTAAGGGAAACCTTTACATGGAGGAAAAAAATGATTTGTACACAATTTTCACTGAAGATACAGAGATATGTCTCGAGAATGAAAGCACAAAAGACAGAGAAAATATTTTAAAAAGGTGTTGAAAGTATAACAGAAGAAGCATAAGCATGAAGAATGTGCCAAACAGACTTCCATCTTCCTTTTCTCGGGGAGTTGGACTGGAATCAAGTCTACACTATTGTGGAATAAATTAAATGATGCTGATCTTTTCCTGCTTCCAGTTTGTATGATATGATTTAATTTTCTGACTGCTGTCAGTGTAATCATAAGGACTTCCTAATCTATAAGCACTTGTACCTGGGTCAAGCACATTAAACCAAATCTGGTTTAGTATTAAAACACTACTGGCAATATGGTTCCCTGGATGAAGCATGCCTTGTCTGCAGGTTTGGAAGGCATGCTGCTGGGAAACACCATGAGTCCAGGGGCTTTGGACTTCAAGTAAAATCTCCTTTTTAAAGCTGGGGATAGCATGAAAGCAGTTAAAGTGGGAAAACTCACCCCAGCACAGCCAACAAACACTGTTCTGCTGGGTTTAATTAATACAGCCATTTTATGGTAGCAGGGGAGTTGAAACTAGATGATCATTGTGGTCATTTCCAACACAGGCCATTTTTATGATTCTATGATTATGCCTCCAGATTTCACCACATTTTCATGCATATACCAATAACTATTACATAGATCAAAAACACTTTTTATTGGTATTACTTGCCAGTACAATATTTACTATCATGCTAGTAAACATTTTGCCTTTGGCCACACTAACCTTGAGCCTTGGCTTTTGACTTTAGCACTTCATGTGTGTGGTCTCTCCTTACTTAGGGGAAGGAGCTGCAAAGGTAGCAATGCAGCCAGAAATCTCATGCGTCTTCAAGGCTGAGTCATCTCTGCTTTCTTTTTGTCTGCATTGATTCACACAGCATCTTGAGCACAAAAGCAGTCAACAGAGAAGACTCCAGATGAGAGGGGATGGCTATTTACCTGGTGGGTACAACCTGTCCTTCATATAACCAGGAGGCAGGAGAGATTGACTGCAGCATGGTGATCTCCTTGTCCTTCACATCCCTCCTCTGCTACCATGCGAAGCATGTAACTTCATTTTATAGATAAGAAAATGTAGATCACAGCACTAGAAGCTTTGATATTGTTTCTGCTATATGTGCCTGAGTCCTCCTTGCTTTCTGTTTGATGGATGCAGGGAATGCTGTGCCAGTGCAGGCAGACCCTACAAAGTCAGCTAGGAAGCCCATGGTGGCATGGGATCTGTCAATAGTCAGGAGTATCAGGTCTGCTGCAGCATTTCTCCCCCATCTCTGAAATTGCCATCACAGAAGAGAATGGGACTCACTTCTGCAGCTCATTTCCGTTATCTTTCACATGCTGATAAGTTGAATAAAATATAATTTCCTCAGCCAGTCAGCATGCCTTTGTTCACTCTGATTTCTTAGAGGAAGTGAGAGGCTTCCCATCATCCTGGACCAATCCTTGCTGAGGACTTGTTTGACTCCTGTGACTGATTGTATATAAGGTCATTTCAATCACAGCCTCTGCCCCCTCTACCCAAGCTGAGGGAGCACCAAGTGATCACCTCTATTTCTGCTCTGAATGCAAGTGCTATCTGATTCTTGGTGATGCGTAATTAGATGTATCGTTACAGGCAAAGTCTGTGGTTTCGTGTTGAAATACTCAAAGCATCAGTAAAGAGTAGAGCACTCTCCTTTCCCAACCTTTAAGATTATTTTCTTTGGTCCTCATAAAAAAGCTCTGTGCTCTATCCTGCAGTACCATTTGGCTTTACATCCCTCCATATGCAAAAGCTCTCCTTAGGCCTCAGTATGTGGAATCGGCTTACTTGAGATTACCAGATGTAATTGTAAAAAGCTTATAGCATAGGGGAGCCTGGGACTCCTGTGGATGCAAGCAGTGAAGATAAACAGGGACAAGAAAAATTGCAAATTTTTCATGTCAGTCTCCAGACAAATTGTTCTCAGAGAGGTAAGATTTGAGCCATGACCTCTAGAGAAGAGCACTCAGCACTGGCAATTTCACTATCCCAGATGATGAGAAATGTGAAGCTGAGCACAGGCAGATTTCTCAGAACAATTTCCCCTTCTAGACACAACCTGAAGAACTGAAATGCCCTGGTAGCTAAAACCAGTGGGTATCTCAGGAGTGCTTTTGTGTCCGCAGGGCAGCTGGCAAGACACCAAGGCTGAAACAAGGTACAAGAACAACTCCAAGAGCTACTCTACACCACTGCCTTTCCTATCAAAGCCATTGTTTAAGGGATAAAACTCCCACAAGTGGGTGCACATAGAATTGTAGAAAGACTTGAGTTGCAAAGGACATTGAAGACCATCCAGTTCCTACCCCTGCCATGGGCTGGTTGCCCCCAACCTACTCAGACTTCCCAAGGTACCTTCCAAGCTGGCCTTAAATACCTGGGGTACCTGCAGCTCAATGCAACCCATGCCAGGGCCTCACCACATCCTGAGTAAAGAATTTCTTCCTAATGTCTGACCTAAATCTCCGCTCTTTTAGATTACAACCATTTCCCCTTTTCCTATTACTAACAGTCTGTGTAAAAGATCACTCTCCTCCTTGTAAGCTCCTTTCAAGTCCAGAAAAGCTGCAATGAGCTCTCCCCAAACACATGCCCCCTCCAGGCAGAACACCTCCAGTTCCCTCAGACCGTCTCCATAGCAGAGGTGCTCCAGCCCTCTGATCATCTTCATGGCCTCCTCTAGAACCACCCCAATAGCTCTGCATCCTTCCTGTGCTGGGGGCCCCAGAGCGAGATGCAGCATTTGGATGGGGTCTCACGAGAGCAGAGCAGAGGGGGGCAATCCTCTCTCTGCCCACCACCACCCCTCTGTTGACACAACCCAGGTAGCAGTTGGCCTTTTGGACTGCAAAAAGACATTGCTTCTAAATGTCCAGCTCACTGTCTACTAGGACCCCATGACCCTCTCCACAGGGTTGTTCACATGTTATTCACCAGGTCATTTGTGAAATATAAAGGCTCATTTCACTGCTCCACTCTGTGCTTCCTGGGTGACCTTGCTGAGTCTCAAAGAGCAGCATTCATTCCAGCTGCTCTTAGTCCTACAGGATTAGAGATGTAATCCTGTAAGACATCAGTGAGCTCCCTTTATAAGAAGTAGGAAGAGGGATATTCAAAAGCTAACTCACCTGGTCTACCTTAGATATATATTGTGTGCATTCATCTCCCATCTGTGAAACAGAGTTGGCAGCACTGTCCCATCTTCCTGAGGGTACTGTGAGAGGTGAATGAAATCCTTGGATAACACAGATATGATATTGCAGAAACGTCAATAGACTGAAGTCACTGGGGAAAGAAGATTTTCAGCTGTTTAGCATGTCCAGAGAGAGAAATTTTTGTCCTGGTTAATTAAGGCGTTACTAAATTTCTGAGCAGAGCATCTGGATGTTTTAAATATTTCTCCCTGAAAATCAGTGGCTGGGGTTTTGGGGGAGGTTGTTTTGCTTTTCCCCAGTGTAGCATGAGCAGTGAATGCTTTAGATAAATTACACATTTGGAAAGATTTGAAGCAAGTCAGGAAGGATGGAAATAAAGTAAATCAAGCCACCAGTATCAGCTGCTCTGTGGGAGAGGAGGCTGGGGACATCTCCTGTGCTATTCTGTTAACAGATGCAAGAGATGGAGAAAAGGTCAGAGATAAATGTAGTGCTCACTCTGTACTACATATTCACTGGGGCTGGAATAAAGAGAGGCCAAAAAAACATATGTGTACTTTCAACCTTTCACTGTAGGCAGCAAAGAGCATGAAGAGATGGAAAAGACTGGCTATTTTTGTGCAAAGCCTGGAGACAGTCAACGGAGCAGAGTGGGCCCAAAATAATAAAACACCAACCAGAAAATAATTTCCCTCTCCACTTTTATCCTCCCTGCCTCTCCCCAACCCTTCCCCTCTCACGCCTTGCAGAAGCTATAAATCTAGGCCATCAGAGAGGAGCTGGAGCAGCAGAATATTATCTTGAGAAATCACTCCCAGAAGGGAGCAGAAAGTTCACAAGTAGAGTGCCAAAAAAGGAGAAATCGCAGCACTGTCATTGGATCCGGCTGCGGCTGGAAGGCGTCCAAGCTGCTCGCACTGCTGACATCCCTGCGCATAATCAGAAATTCCTTTCAATTATGTGGGAAAAGGAGCTTCTCATTGTCAGCCCAAATGCCGCCGTGAAGGAATAGGCTGCCGCAACACCACCATAGAAGGTCATAGTGGAGCAGCATCCGCTCACCACAGCGCGCAGAGAGGGACAAGGAGAGGGAGGGCACACATGTGGTGGGGATTGCACTTTGCTCTTCCATTAGCACATTCAGTCCGAGGGTCTGTGAGTGCTCTGCAAGCATCGATTGACTAAAGCTGAAAGGAAATAGGTAGATACTGTTAGCCCTGTGTTAGGCACCACACAGGAGAAAATTCAGTGGCAGTACACAGGCTGCCTCCAAGTGCTATGTGGCAGCTCTGACCTCTGTGGTTCCTCTCAACTGCTGTAAGTGAAGGGTACTGCCTTTCTCAAAGCTGTGTAACCTGAGAGAGGAAGGACTGGCTCACAGCTTGAGAAATCAGCTGCCTGGGCATCTGTCCCCAAGTCAGACTGAAGGCACAGACCAGCCCCATGCTCAGCTGGCCTAACACTGTGCTGGCTGGGACTTTGCAGTGTACTGCTGTGGGTGAGAATCACAGAGCTACCTGAGAGGAGATGCTAAATTTATGGAAAGATTGGGTGTTTTTTTTCTAGAGTATGTTTGGCTGAATTGCAGAAAGACGTTAACTTTCCTATGAATGGACTCAGCCCCTGCCTCCACTCACCGACTTTTTTTTGGGGGGGGTGTGTGGGAGGGGGTCAGTTTATGTCCATTAACAAATTTAGTGGGCAACACAAAGTTAAGCAGCTACATGCTGCTCTTCCTGCTGGCTGCAAGGCTGTTATGAGAGGTCACTTATATCCCCAGACTTCCCCTTCTTTGTCAGTAAAGAGAAAAGATTTCCATCAGAAGGGAGAGCTCAATCTGAATGCTCTGAATCCTGTGCAGAAGTCTTTCTCATCCTGTTGGCAACAAAAGGAACTTGGGGACACATACATGTTACATAAAAGTTGCTAACTTTTCCCTCATTCTCTTCTGATAACAAAGGGGTGATTTTAATTCACGGGCCACCCTAAAAGTAGTGCCTCTTGTTTTGCTATGTTGGCCCACTATACCAAAGGAAGATATTGGTGGTATGGCAGTAGACGATGAACCTTCCCACCCGTTTCTCATCCCATTTTGTTACCATGCAACAGATGGCAGCAGAGGGGCAGTCTGACACAATGACATCTGGAAGTGTGCAAGAAGAAAAGGTGTGTCATTGAATTCCTTCATGCAGAAAAAAATGGCACCCACTGACATTCACTGACTCCTTCTGAATGTTTATGGGAACCAAACTGTGGGTGTGAGCGCAGTCAGGCTTTGGGTGGTGCATTCCAGCAGCGGTAACAGCAACAGTGGGTCACCTCCAATGATGCAGATTTTTATGAGCATGGAATGCAGGCTTTTATTCATCACTGGCAAAAATATGTAGCTTATGGTAATAACTATGTTGAAAAATTGGTGTTTCATAGCTGAGAATTTGCTCTGTCAAACAGTGCTATTGTGCTCTTCGCATCTGTTGTAACTTCCATGGAAATAAATGGGAGGAGTTACATTCAGGGCAAGGTGTGTAGCAAATTAATTTTTGCCATGTAACTTAGGTGCTCTGAATCACTCCCTGAAAGCATCTTACTTGGCCCATATGAAAAAAAAAATTAGGCTATGACTCACACTTAAAATGGATACAAAAAATAAATTATAATAGGTGGTGTGAATTACAGCCATTGTCTTCAGTGTCTCAGTGCTGAGGTCCCCAAGCCAGGGACCATTGTTTCAATGTTTGCACAACTCTTAGCACAATAGGACATTTTTGTTGCCTCCCTGCTATACTCCCTTGTATCTGAGAGAACATTTTTCACAACATTAATAATCCATCATGATGCTTCCTTCCTGCAAAAGAACAGGAGGGAAGGCCTGAAAGCAAAGTAAGCAGTGTGCTCCAGCTGACCCAAGTTGTTGCATCATTTAGGGATTTCAAATCTACTGCAATGGTGCATCATTTACAGACTTCAAACATACTGCAAAGTTGTGAATTATATGTCCAGGTCTCTCTTGATTACCAGTCCAAGAGTTCTAAATCATCACACTTATTTTGTGTATTTGTCCTAGTGACTAAGGAAGAAGGACCATTTGATGGGTATATTTTTTGCTGGGGCCTTCTTTAGCCTAAGAGTGATGAAAGATCACCAACAGTGAGAGCAAAAATTGCACATCTCAACAAAAGCTAAACATGCCTGCAGAGTGCACTGCCTTGGACTTGAACTCTGCAAGGTGCAGACAGCCTTCAGATGAGGACCAAGGAGCATGTGGGAGGTGTGGACAAGGGGTGGTCCATATTGGCTCTATCATTCCTATCCCACAGTTTCATGACGGACGCCGTCTCTCCACAGGGCTGTCACTCTGGGATCTTTCATCAGCCCTGTTGTTATTTTCAATGAATAAATACACAGGAGACTAGCTACACTCTGGAATGACTGGAATGCCAATGCAGTGCTCAGCTAATAATGATTCTATAGTGTAAATCAGCAGCATAGCGGGTCCTGCTTTCACTTGGCTGTGCTCCATGAACAGCAGAAGTGACATTGAGTAACAGTGAATTGAAAATCAGTTTAGAAAGAGGAAGAGGATCAACCCTGAAAATACTCTCTGTTACGGTGTGAACCGTTTTTATAAGCTGAGAATTAAATCTTAAATGATTAACCCAGGGAAAGTATCTTGTTCTGTGTCACATAATTCTGGCAAGGAATGGCTTTGTAGTGAGATTGTCCTGAGGAAATACTTGGTGAAAATGCTTTGTCTTGACTCTTACATGACCCAGGACTGATCCAAAAGAATCATATTCATCAGGGAGAATGCTGAGTGCTGCTAAAATTAATTTGCATCATGACCTCTGATTGAAGCTCCTACTAGCACAAAGAAACAGCTGTTGACTCACATTAAGTAGCTGGCAGATTGGTTCATCTATTTATTTTTAACTTTGCTACGTATCTGTGGCCAGCAAGAACTTAGCAGAGAATTGGGGAACATCTTTTTCAATGATCATTATGTGTGAATCTTTGAGTCCATTTACAATGGGCTACTTGCAGTGAACTCTAGACGCTGCTGGCACAGCTCCTCTGACTAAGAGCATGAAAAAAATCAGATGTGCTCAGCCAGTGAATCTATGCCCACAGCATCCTACTGTAGACCTAGATATGCTGTTCTACGTGGTTTTCACAGCTACACTGGCAGGATATTTACTTCTGAGAGTTTTCACATTCTCTCAGCAAAGAGATGGCCTTGTAGGGTAGAGGCAATGGAACAAAGCTACCCTAGAGAGATCTTTCTCAAGGTTGGTATCATTTCACCTATTTCCTGCCACCAAACATATGTCTTTGTGTTTGGAGTGTGCCAGATTTGGATGCCTTGCTAGGTAAAGAGGATATGGAAGTATGAGTCTTCTGAACTGTGGATCAGATCTATGATGGACTGGTTCACCTTTAAGAAGTGTTCTTTTCTCCCCTTTTTCTTTAGAGGGTGTATCTGTGGTTAGAAGGATACAGACAGGTTCTGGTGTTCGTTTGTCATTAGATCAAGCTAGATATAAAAGACCACTTGCTTGCAAAATTAATTTGAGAGCATCTGAAAAATAATTTCTTAGAGATATCTCCAAAAGGTGTTCATTTTTTTTATCCAAGTCTGGTTAGATAGATGTTTTGCATATTTTTGGAGCCTAGCAGGCCCCTGGCTGAGGGGTGGCCTCAAGACCTCAGTGCCTGGGGGATATAGAGCTGTTGGGGTCTCAGAGGCTGGAGGAGCTGTGCTATAGGGACAGGCTGAGAGGTGGGGGAGGGAAAGTTCTGAGGGGGACTCTCAGGGGCTTTGTGATGCCTAAAGGTGCTGCAGGAGGGGTGAGAACGGGGCTCTCTGTGGAAGATTATAGTGATAGTACAAGGGGAGCAGATGATAAGTTTAGGAGAGGCATGAGGAAGAAAATCTTCACTGTGAGGGTGCTCAGGTCACACAGAGAAGCTGTGGGTGTTCCATTACTGGAGATGCCCGTGGCCAGGCTGGATGGAACCTGAGGTTGTCCAGTCACAGGCTTACAAGAAAGCTCATTTCTCCCTATAACTCCTTGAAAGGACAGTGTAGTGATGTCAGTAACAACAACAAGATGAGAGGTGATGGCCTCACGCTGTACAAGGGGAGGTTCAGGTTGAGTATATGGATCAGTTCATTCTCCAAAAGAGAATTAATGAACTCCCAGGCTGCCCAGGGAGATGGATGTGGCACTCACGGACATGATGAGAAAAGCCCAACCCTTAATAATTCTGTCATTCTGTGTTTTTCCCAGACTGGAAGTTGTAAGAGGCTTTTTCACAGAACCACAAAATGGCCAGGGTTGGAAGGGATCTCCAGGATCATGAATCTCCAACCCCCCTGCTACATGCAGGGCCACCAATAGCCCCATTTAGCCAGCAATCACCGCATTTAGCCCTAGACCAGGCTGCACAGGGCCACATCCAATCTGGCCTTGAACACCTCCAGGGATGAATGGGGCATCCACAGCCTCTCTGAGCAGCTGTTCCAGCATCTCACCACTCTCTCTGTCAAGAACTTCCCCCTGACATCCAACCTCAATCTTCCCTCCCTCAATTTCAAACCATTTCCCCTTGTCCTGCTGTTATCCATCCTTTCAAAGAGTTGATTTCCCTTCTGTTCGTAGGCTCCCTTTAGGTACTGAAAGGCTGCAGTGAGGTCACCCTGCAGCCTTCTGATCTCCAGGTTGAACAAGCCCAGCTCCCTCAGCCTCTCTTCGCAGGGGAGGTGCTCCAGTCCCCTGATCATCTTTGTGGCTCTCCTCTGGACCCTCTCCATCAGCTCGCTGTCTTTCTTGTACTGGGGGCTCCAGACCTGGACACAGTACTGCAGATGGGGCATCACAAGGGCAGAGTAGAGAGGGACAATCACCTCCCTGTCCCTGCTGGCCACCCCTCTGCTGATGGAGCCCAGGATACCATTTGCCTTCCGTGCTGCAAGAGCACACTGTTGTCTCATCCATCAGAACCCCCAGGTCCTTCTCTGCAGGGCTGCTTACAAGCACTGCCCCTTCCAGCCTGCATGGATGCCTGGGATTCCTCTGGACCAACATCATTAGGTTCACCCCAGTCCATCTTTCAAGTCTGCTGAGGTCCCCCTGCATGGCATCCCTTCCTTCCACAGTGTCAGTTGCACCACTCAGCTTGGTGTCATCAAATACCTTAAATGTCACAGAACCATGGAATATTTGGGTTGGAAGGGACATTTGAAATCAGCTTGGTGTCATCGGCAAACTCAGTGAGGGTGCACTCAATTCTGTCATCACTGTCACTGATAAAGATGTCAAAGAGCACCAGTCCCAAGACAGAACCCTGAGGGACGCCACTTGTTACCAGCCTCCACCTCAACATAGAACCATTGATGACCACCCTCTGTCTGCAGCCTTTTAACCAATTTCTTACCCATCGAGTGGTCCACCCATCAAATCCACATCCCTCCAATTTGGAGATAAGGATGTGGTTTGGGGGACAATGTCAAAGGCCTTGCTGAAGCCTAGGTAAATGACATCAGTCACCTTTCCCTTGTCCACCGATGCTGTCACTCCATCATAGAAGGCCATTAAGCATGACCTTCCCCTGGTGAAGCTGTGCTGGCTGTCTCAGATCACACGCCCATTCCTCGTGTGATCAAGCATGTCATCCAGGATGATCTGTTCCATGATCTTCCCAGGCACAGAGGTGAGACTCACCAGCCTGTAGTTCCCGGGATCCTCCTTGCTCCCTTTCTTGTAAATGGGAGTGACCTGACCCTTCCTCCAGTCACTCAGGACCTCACCTGACAACCACAGCTTTTCAAATATGATGGAGAGTGGCTCAGCAACCACCTCAGTCAGCTCCTTCAGAACCCTGGAATGCACTCCATCTGGCCTCTTAGACCTGTAACACATTCAGTCCTAGGAGTCGGTCTCGGACTTGCTCTGCCCTTACAGTGGTGGGGGATTTATCACCCTGGTCCTCACCTAGAGTTTTAGGAATGCAGGGTTCAGGGATGAAATACTAGAATCCTGTCTGCCAATGAAGACCAAGACAAAGAACTCATTCAGTACCTCAGCCTTCTCTTTGTCCATTGAAGCCAGTTCTTTCTTTTACATTTACCAAAGGAGGTACACCAGTTTTGGCCCATCTCTTCTGGCCAACATACCTGTAGAATATCTTCATATTGTTTTTCACATCCCTCACCAAGTTCAGTTCTGTCTGCGCCTTGGCGTTCCTGATCCCATGTCTGCAAGTCCGGATGGCATCCCTGTATTCTTCCCAGGTGAGACGCCCCTGTTTCCAGAGCTTGTATGCATCTTTTTTTGCCTTCAGTGTGCCCAGCAGGTCCTTACTGAGCCATGCTGGTTTCCTACTTCCTCTGCCCGCTTTCTTATTCAGAGGGATGGGGAGCTCTTGTGCTCTCAGAAAAGCATCCTTGAGGAGTAGCCAGCTCTCCTCAACTTCTCTGTTTTTAAGGACGACATCCCAGGGGATCTTTGCCAAAAATCCATTGAACATCTTAAAGTTCACTCTTCTTTTCGGTTATGAGTTTAAGAGGAGGAGGTGAATATACCAAGAGAAAACTGAGGAATGCAGCAAGAAGGTTGTAACAAAGTTCTGAGGAAAACAAGCCTCCAAATCCAATATATGTCCAGCTGTTGGAATAAAGGGTTGTAAAATCTTCTGTGCATGCTATTGTAAATCTAGCCTTTGAATAGTAAGTGCTGCTGTGCATAGAAGTTTTGCTACCTGTGCCACTGGGGAGGAAGTGCCAAGCGGTAAATCCATGAGGTTCCTTAGTTTGCTGGTTGGTGCTTGAGGTGAGAAAGCATGAAACAGAGACCAGGCAGTGCACACAAGCAGAAGAGCTTACTACCTATCGAGGTGGGGGGGGAAAAAAAAAAAAAAAAAAGGAAGTAGGAGATGGATCAGTCATTTCCATCTCAAAGAGAGTGGGAGGGAGGAGGCTGTCTCTTGAAGTGGCTACGAGCAAGAGGGTGGAAAAAAGTCTCAGAAGAGGAAATCTTCTGCAGAGATCACAGCAAACCTCATGGCTGCTGTACTACTCCATCCTTCAGGAATTCAGTCAGCCAGCAAAATTAGGAGTGACTAGAGATGAACCAGGTATGTGGTAGCACCCTGGCTGGTCTGGGCTGCCCAGCAGAGGTTCCCACATTCGGAAGTCTTCCTGGGACACTGAGGAACTGGCCACAGTTGGGCACATCTGCCTTAACTTGTGTGCTGTCTGTGGTTGGCAAAATGAGTAGGATGTGGTTTATATGGATGAGTAACACATTTATAGGAAGGAAATCTCATCAGATTTATCAGCCTTGAAGAGAAAGATTTCACTAGTGCATAAAATGGCATGAGAGGCACAAACATCTCACACTGGTGAAAATGATCTGTTACCTGGATACTCAGTTTGGGCAGACCAGATCCAATAGCTTTCAGTAGATGAAAGCAGACACGTCTGTCTGACAAGGCAAGACTACAGGGGATGAAGCTGCACTTGTCCTTGGCAGTGGGACCTCCTCACTTACAGACTTCCCTCCATTTCCTTTCATTCATCAGTCAGCATTTTGTGTCAGCTGTGGGATGCCATGGTATCTGACTCAACCACAGAGCTGTCACGCTGAAGTGGAAGGAGGCAATAAAATCTGTGTTCAAATTTAAACATTCCTGGGATTTTTGCTCAGAGATCAAATTATTTAATTCTTTAATTTTGTTGCTAAGTGAGCCGCTAGTTCTCATTTGCTCAGAAGTTCACCAGAGATTTCATGTGACCTGAATTCTGGATGTTTAACATAAATCATTTATCCATGCCCACAGGAGACATTGCACTTCTTTCAGCACGGCTTTTCCCACTCCAAGTCTTCTCTGAAACAATTCCACTGCCTCTACCACAACAGCAGCTGATGCAATATAATGGTGCCAAGGCACCAAATAATTCTTTGTATTTCAGTTTCGACATTCCCAAAGCTTTCCATGGCCAGGTGCTTTCAAGATGCGATGATTAAATCATCAGCTTCCACAATAGCCTTTCGTGGCAAAAGCTCAGCCAAGCAAGGCAGCCCAGTAGCAAATGAACAGGCTCAAGCCCTTCCAAATTGGGTCCTGTTCCTGGTTCCCTCTGAAAGCAGCTGTTCCAGCAGCTGTGCAAGTCACTCCAAATTTATTTTCTCTCTCACCCTTTATCTGTCTCTTCTATTTAGACTCTAAGCCCTTCAGGGCAAGGACTGTCTGTAAGGACGGGTTTATGTCATTGAGAGTACAATGGAGTCTTGATCTCAGCTGGGGACACTCGATATTATTTGCACTGCAAAAATAACAGAAATTTCCTCTATCTGGGACTGCATCAGTGCAATAGAAAACTCTGGCAGGGGAACAGAACAGTGTGGACATAGCCAAAGAGCCCTTTGTCTCTAGAGGTCGGGGAGTAAAATGTACTCACAATTTTGTAAGCAACCATGGCTGCTAGCCCTCTGGAAGGTGTCAGACCACCTTCAGCACGTACAAATTGCTTTTAACAATCCCTTCATTACTGGATGTGGGAACAAAATGCTGGAGTGATGTTTTCTGTGTTACACATGTTTAATCAGCTGACAAGCATAGCATCAGTAGATTTAGACATAGATACACATGTTACAAATGGCCATGTTTTAAATTAGCACCATATAATTTTCAATGGGTTAGAGGCATGATGGACTTTCCATATGAGAAGCTGCAAAGACTTGGATTATTTAACTTGGAAAGAAGGATAATTACATGGACTTAATTGGCCTATTTAAGATGATGAATGGTATAAGAAAAGCTGATCATTCCTGCTCTTTACACTACGCAGTAATTTGAGAACTGGGGCTCATATGTTAAAATAAATAGTAGGTAAATTTAAAACAAATGAAGGAAATACCCTTCCCCCTACTGTGCAATCTGCCTGTAGAATTCCTTGCTGTGCAGCATTAGACATGAGAATGGAACTGAAACCAGGTGGAAAAAAAATCTTTTCAGAAAAATATCAGAATCCCACACTTAAAGGAGCACAGATGCTGACTTTAGCAGCCCTGCACTGACAGTACTGCCTCAGGTGCTTTCAGCTAAGATACTCTGCTTGAAGACACACTGCTCAGGTCCAAATCGACTCTTTTAGGTTCTCCCACTATGTAGGTGGTAGGAGTCATTAGGAAGCATCAACTCACGTGCTGTTTCCCAACCCTAACCAGGCAGTTGGTCCACATGGAGCCCAGTATCTCCCTTTCCTGACTTAGGAAAAAGGATAGGATATTCAGTGATTCTTGCTCCTTAGTACTCCTCTGTGACTGGCTGGATTTCCAAAACTATTGATCCCAAACACGTAAAAGGGCAGCAGTGGGGCTGCAGCAGAGATATGCCTTGCTGCTGTATGTGAGAGAACAGAGACCTACAAGGTCTGCTCTTGTCTCATCACTTATCATAAACGCTCAGTGAAAAATCAGCTCTCTGTGTTCATCTGGAGCTTCTCTAGCCCATATTTTCAGCAACTCATGGAGGAAAGCAAAGCAGAAGTGATTGGACAGCAAGAGCACGAGCGCAATGTAATTGTTTCCCTTCAAGAGGAAATGAGGAGCTGCAGAATATCTGCACTGTGAAGTCTCTTCAGGCATGTTAAACAGACTTGATAAACTTGCATTATGGAGGTATCCTTGGGATAATTTACTGTTCTAATCCTGGAGATCCATCTTGAAATGAGACATTACAGTACCTCTAAATTTCATTTGTGTTCAGATTGTTCAGCTTAAAAGCTTGATTAGTGCCAACCAAATTCAGGCCATGCAGATAAAAGATTGTGCTGTCAGGCAGGAACACATTTTTACAGGTGAACAGTCAGAACTGCAACTACTATTAGAAATGAAGTTATATCTGCTCTGTTCTGTTAGTTTTGTAGAGCTGATATCTAAACAGCATTATTCGGTCACCTAGCCTTCCCTTCCATGCTTCTCCACAACACTCCTGAGGTCATCCCACTAGGCTGAGCTGAGCTACAAAAAAGGATTTCAGCCATCAGGAAGCGGGATAACTGTCTGCAAGGAGTAGAGATCCTGAGATCAAAGCACCAATAATTATCACAGTTCCTGCAAAAGTGAATAACCATTTGATAGAACACGTTCAATTGACTCTTGAAGGTGATCCACTAAAGGAATGCAATAAAATGCTATTTCTGGGCATATAACCCTAAAAAAACTTGTGACAAGACAGAAGCAGGTACCTCTGTGATGCCAGTGTCTTGGCTATAGAGCACTGCGAGGTATTGCACATCCACATCTGGTGATGTAGAGGTCTACAGGCTGAATAGGCAGTACACATAGAGGAATTTTGGACCTTGTAAGACATCTTTAAACACATCATTTTAGCCCCCTGAACTTTTTTTTTTTTTTACTTTTAGTAGAAACACATGCTTTTCTTCATGCTGTTGGATCACAGTTTCTGAGATCATTCAGAGATGATTTATGGCTTCTGCAGATTCAAAAGACATCCTTTTCCCTATGGGAAAAAAAAAGTAAAGAGGACCGGTGATGAGAGAAGGTGTATCTTCCCTGTTTATTGCAAATCTTGGCAAGATTGGTTTTAAACATTAGTTCTTAAGTAGTGTCATTACCTTTGTTTGAATAGTGTATTTTCTACCTCAAATATCTGATGCTAAACTGTAGGAATGGCCAAATGTCTGATAGCGAGATTTTTGTGGTGAAAATTACTTAACCCAAATATCTGCATCACTCAAGAAAGAGAAATCCGTAAATAAGTGTCTTGCAAGCTCAGTGTTAGAGTTATCAGACTGAATAGAATTTACTGCAGATACGTTGTGAATGGTGGACAAACTGCACAATGTACTTCCAACCAACTTCACAATGGGTCAAGTTGTATGTAGAAACTATTTATTAGTGCCAGATCTACTGAATTCCCTCATTTCCATCTCTCTACTTTCAGAGAGTTATTGTTTCTCAGTGATTTTCCTTTTTCCAATTCATTGTGTTTGTGATCTTGGGCACCATTTTCTTCTCTTAGCAGTGGCATTTGTTCACAATCCTCTCTCTTCAGATGACCATAGCTGACAACCTGAAACCAGCAAGTTACTTGTTATGAGAACATCACAAAACAAGGAATTTGCTTCACTTCTGTAGCACAGCTGGAAGACAACCCATCAGTGAAAAAAAATAAAAATTGGCTGCAGTGCTACTTGGATTGCAAGCTGTGTTAGGCACTGACCATGTACTTACTTAGATACTGTTAGTTCTGAAGAATGGTGAGTATGAGAAGGGACTATGGAAGAAAGATAAGTAGAAGTTACATATGCAACTGTGTTGACAAGCATCAGGTGAAGAAACCCATCCCTACTCACTTAAATTGCATGACCAATGTTCCAGCAATAGAAATATTGGTTTCTGCATATGTTCTCCTCCTTCTGTATTTCTTTTGTTAGTCACATAAAATTGGAACTCGTCTTGGGTCATGCTTTAGGATGTCAAAGGAAGCAGATACTCTACATGCTCTTTAGTGAGCAAGCGTAATGCCTATAGGAGACAAGACACTGAGCTAGGATGGGTTTTCCCATGTAAAGAGCATGGACTGGAATCCGTGGGCTGCTGTGATCAAACATACCTGGCTTTGTATCACTCTCCAGCAACCAGCATTCTAAAATACACCACCATTTGATTTACACTTGTAAGTCATTTAAAGATCATTAAAGAATAACTTTAGTCTGGGAAAATTGTCACACAAAATTATCATCTTCTTTTCACTAATAATTGTGTTGATTTCACATAGGCTCCTCTGTACTAGGGGTTTAAAATCAACTCTGTTATACACACTAAAAAAATATGTTGGTTCCCTCCCATTACAACTCTCTAAGACTTCCTCATTTACAGTAAAAGTGCGACTTATTCCTGTGTCTGAAAGTCTTGATTTCTCACTTGTCATTCATTAGACTTCTGAAGGATGGTGTCTTATTTAACCTTGCATCCTTGGAAAACTCCCTACATGCTTCTTTCTTGGCTCATTTTGCTTCTCTCTTGAAGCAAATCCATTAGACTCAAAGAATTACTCATTTTGATTACATCCATAAAGTGAGTTTCTGGCGGCAATTAATTCTTGCACACAGAGTTACTTTTTCACACTGACAAATGAAAAAAACCTGCTAAACTTGATATATTTTAAACTTTGTGTTTCGTGTTTCCTGTAGAGGTCAAACTTGGGAAAAGTATTTCTGATAGGGAATTTAAGGTTTCTGATGTGAAGAGACTAGCATTTTCTTATTCTAAGGATAAATATAGAATAATTAATTCACTATTTACTCTGAAAATCTGCAATCTTGAATTACACATGATAATCCTTTCAGAGGCACTGATGTACCTGACACAGATCCTCTGGCTAAAAGCTAGTCTTTCATTAATTATTGAATGTTCATGCAAGTAAACGAGACTGAGTATATCGGTGTATATAAATACAACATACATATAACTCTACAAATGCAGAGTAATTGCACAGAAGCTAGACTGAGTTTAGATTGAGACATCTGATAAATTGTGTACAATGCTTAAAAACAGGCAGCAGAATCCAGAAAAAAAAACGAAGACTGGGTCAGTAGTACAATCTGGGCAAGCCATATGGCCCAGGGTCAAATTGAATTAGATAGCCTTGTAAAACAGGAAAGAGAACTGTCATTTGAGGCAAAGCTGACAAGACTGCCTTGAGAAAAAGGTACTTTTAGAAAGAACATTCCCATTGATGCTCTTTGTTCAGTGAATTGCACAGTCATATCTCCATCAGTGGACAGTCCTGCTTGTAGAGTGGAAGTTCAAATTTGTGTTGAATAAAGACGGATATGTTGTGATGATATTCCCAGCTTTCAAATCTGAGCAAGACACCTGGGTTCGTATTTCCTGCTTCTGTTCAGGTCCCAGATCCTACAAAATCTAGCACTACTGACCTTTTATTACCTGTTGCACCTGACAAGGAAAAAAAGTGTAAAAGTGAAAAATACAGTATGCTGGAGTAGGGAAACAAACCAGAACTTTTTACTGCTCCAAAAGTCCGCATTCAATTTGCATTTTACTAACAGTCTCTGGGAGTGGCCACATAAAGGGTATTTCACCCATAAAAATACACTCTCTTTTAATTATAATGATGAATAAATACTATAGAAATACTGAACCATTAGAGCAGTCAATAAGAAGTAAATGAGGCATATGAGTGGATAGTTGATAATAGGAGGTCAAAATAAAAATAATTCTGTATTTTTCTTTATCTGATCTACATACATTTATATTTTTTTCTTTGGATTAGAAGATTTCTTATGGATTAGAAGTATGTCAAGAAACAGTGAGTTATTTTAAGACATGGAAACAAACAAAATGATCTGAAAACCATAATTTTCCAGCAATGGGATTTCATTAATTTTTCCCTTCTTTAAGTTTCCAAGCAAGGAGTGAAAAAATATATATTTAGGCAGAAAGTCAACATTCCTTTAAAATGTGGAGTGGATTTTTGTTTTGTTTTGTTTTGTTTAAATTTATTGCAAGTTAGCTCCAGGAGGTAATCACAGCCCATTTTTTTGGTATTATTTTTGACACTGAGCCCAAAATTTAAACTGAGTCCTGTAAAGCAGAGTCAGAATGATGGCCTTCTCCTGCACTATGTTATGACGCTGGAAACTCAGTGAGAAACAAATTTTCTGAGATGGTTTGCTGTTCAATCCAACTGTGAGTGAGCCCATACTCGGACCACAGGGCGACAGTGTTGTCCTGGAGATAAGGAGTAATTGGCTCAGGGAAAAAACACTGCTGGGTTAAATGTTCCCCTTCAACTACAAATGCATTTGAGATACAACAACAATATTGACTCTGATCTTGAGTGTCTGCGTGTTCAGCTGTGCAGATTGACACAGCCCAGATTAGAAATTCCATAGCATGATCCCTCTGATAGAAATACATTTCCCAGACTTATTAAGCTATTAAAAAAAAAAAAAAAGTTCTTTTCATTAAGCTGTAAAATTGGTGTATTTACGATCAAACAGTGGTGTTGGATAAACAACTCCTGAAAAGGAGAATATTATAATAACTATGTTATTAATAATGACTGCTTCTCCAGATTTGGGACCTTCTTCACCCTTAAGAACGCCGTGAATTCAAAAACACCATACCCAGAGATCACCTTCCCTCTCAAAATGTCCCATTTATACCTAAGTTTTAAGTTCAGTTTGGATCAAGATTGTATTCGAGATTGTGATTACACAGATGACAAGACAGTTAAAAGGCTGACAAAAACCACAGCTCATCACAGGCCCTTTTCCATCACTTACTGAACAGAGCATGTGGAGAGGTGTTTTTTTTTTTTTGCCAAGGCATTTGATTTCTGGTAGTCAGCAGCCTGGGAAAAAGAGTCAAACAAAGAGCCTCAAAGAAAGCTGCTCACTGATGCATTTCACTCAGTAGAGCTACCCAAAGCTAATATACAGCAATGTACCTTCAGCTTCTCCCAGTAAATTGCTCCAAAAGTAATGCCTCCTGAGCAGTAACAGATACAAAGAGAACAATAAAATTATTCAATAGAGTAAATTCTCAGCTACAAAACACTGTTTTTCAACGTAGTCAACACCATCACCATGAATAGAAAGAAGCCTGCTTGTCATATACATAAATATCTGCCCCAACAGATGTGACCCACTGTCATGGTTGCCACTGCTGAAACTCACCACTTGCCACCTCACTGTGCTGACATCCAAATTTTGGTCTCCCTAAACCAAGCATCAATGAATGTCTATGGATTTTTGTCCAAGAATATCCAAGTTTTTTTTTTACAGATTGAGGTATTCAATTGGACCCCTTCACTTTGTATGCACTTCCACTTCAGACATCATTTTGTCAGGCTGTCCCTCTGCTGCCTTCTGTTTCATGGCAACAGAATGTAATGGAATACTGATGGGAAGGTTCAGCCTCTACTTCCATGTCACCAACATCTGTCTCTGACTTTGTGAGGCAAAAATAATAACATAGGAGGTGTTACTTTTGGAGCATCCATCATAAACAGAGAGAGATGTGATCCTCAGGGGAAAACCAACTAGCCTGCTCTTGTCTGTCAACTCAGCAGGAGAAAATAGGTAAAGATATTGGAGCTTATTCAGATCTGCGTGATGTGAAATGTAGGTTATCATTCTCAACCCATCTGCTTGCTGACAACCTTACCATCACCTCTTGCAAGGACACATGAAAGATGTGGGCTGAGCTATAGCAGCTTCAGAGCACAGGAAGGATGACTGTACATGCACTAGGGAATGATTCATATGGGTCACGTCAGATATAGAAATGCATTCCCCCCTCCTGTGAAAGAAATTTTTCTACACTGATTACTGATAGAAACATGCCCAAATACCTGAATCACAGAGGAACTGTTCTCTTGTGTAATTCCTTCTCTCTATCCTAGATGTTCCCAAAAACTCAGCTGGCAGTATTAGCAGTCATTATTTTAAATGTTCTTCTTGATTGCTGCTTATTCCACAGTAATCTTCTCTAATGACAAGAGACATGACTGTACCCCTCGCTCATTTGCTTGTAGATCACATCCACCCATTTCCTCTTAACCTGACAGATCCCTGGGAGCCTAAACTGTGACAAAGTGAGAATACAGAAACAAAAATGGACTTCACTCTCACTTTGGTGAGGGAAGGTTGAACTTTTGGTCAGCCAGACTTAAAGTTTCACAGCCAGCATCACTATTTTTTCCTTCTTCTGGTTTACCTCTGGAACAATTTCATCCTTGAACTCTCTCTTTCTGTACATTTCTGTACATACACTTGAGTGCTGGGCTGCCACCACAGAGCAGGCAAGAAGCTGCTGCAGTAAAAACTTCCATCTCATCTGGGAACACTTCAAAGGAGTCTTGCTGTCCTCCAGACCTGCACATTCAGCACAGTGTGGCATATAGCCTTATGTAGAGAGGGGCAGAGCAACAGCTCCAGGGAATTTCAGTATGACACTATGGCCCTTTTCAATACGAGCAGGTTGCAATTCTTACAGCTTCTCATATAATACACAGGAAATTGTCTGGAAACGTCTCATCAGAACAAAACACTGTGCTCAATGAGGCTTGATCTTCAATCATAGGTCATCCAGGTGAGGCTTTTAAATGATGGTTAACTATTAAAAATAAATAATTCAGAGATTTCAGAATCTTTCTTTATGCTGAAGCACTGTATGAATTAGATTCCTATAGCCTTGGGAGGCAAAAGGGAGGGGAAAGGAATCTATATTCAGTTCCCTGAGAAAATAGTTCGTCTTCATAACCATCTATAAAAGATTATTGTTTTCATTTTATTTAATTGTTCCATATGAACTAATTAAAAGAGAATAATCAGCTAGTTCAGTGATGATAAATGTTTCAAACAAGAACACAAAGGAGACTAATAAAGGCAGCACCAGTCCACATCATTGTTATTAGGAATTCTACATGTTCAATTTTTCTTCTATTTTTATTGTTTGCTGAAAATTAATTGTTTGTTTCTCTTCTCGAGAAGTTTTATTGCAACTCTGTCACTTCTTGAGACTTTGGCAGCATGTGCTAAGATAAAATTCAAACTAGAGCTTGTATACTCTGAACATAAGCAATTACTCTCTATTTATGAGCAGTGTGGAGAAGCTGATTCAGAACACTAATCCTTTAGTAATACTCGTACTGAGTTCACAAGAACTTCTATGATCACCCAGTTCTTCTTAATGGTAGCTTTGAATGCCTACTTGCAAGCACACAGATTTGTGGTCCAGAGTGGTATTTGAAAGGACAAGGTGATCAGTGCTTACTTTTATCATCAGTACACATGTTACCAATACACAAGCCATGTATTAAACTCCTCTTAATAATTCTGCTCAGCTATGCCAATAGCCATATTAAAGTACTCAAATGCAGGAAATGAAACAAGACTGAAAGCATCCATTTTGCCATGCTGTCCTTACATCTTGCAGCACAGTTTGGTTTTTTTTTCTTTCTTTTTGTCATGGCAGGCAGGAAACAAAGTACAGTTGCAGTACACACATTTGCGAGGTTGTCTTGAATTCTTAAGTAGCACCAAGGAATTCTGGAGAATCCTTTGATTTTGCGTAACTATTTCTAAGCTAAATTTATATTTTGAACTTAGCACTGTTCTGTGAGGGTGAGTCCTCATTTGGGACACATGGACGCCAAGAGTTTGGCAGAGTGTGATGTTGTCACGGAGTTGACCAGATCATGTCATGTCTAGTCCATGGAATGATTTTGAGTGAGCAACATTCTACATGATAAATACATTTCCTCAATTGCAAATAATTGTGAATAACAACGTGGAATATTACTGTCTCAAGACTGAGATCATGATATAGAAAAATAACTCTTGTTATATGTGAGTACACTCAGGGACTTGGTAACAAATTTTCAGTTCATAAATTGTCGTAGTTTCCAATAAAGGAAGACAATATTGTTATTATAATGTAGAAAACTGATTATTAAAAATTGCAACTGAATATTGTTGGTTTGGGATTTGGATATATATATATATATATTTATATTTTTTTAAATACTCACTAATTTTGGTTGCCTAAGGGGAGCCACTTACGCAAGTTATCTTTTCCAAAAGTTGTGCCTACTATATGAGACTCCAGATGCCCCAAATCTAGTTGTTTCCCCATAATTCTTGGTCTATACTGCCCCATACAGGTCCTGCAGCAATAAGTGAGCATACAATTCATTTTTGAATCAATGGGTTCCTTGTATTTCAAGGCAGTAGCACAGGATTCATTTGTGTTCCTTCCCAGCTACACACTGAAAATTCATCTTCCACCTCAAAGCCCCATTTCATTGCATTTCCCTGTCATTCCACCTCATGTTTACTTAGTAATTACAGGACACAATTTTCCAGTGATCAAATCAAACTGCATTAATACGTGCCTGTGTGCAGCTCAGTGTGAAAGAGCCTTCTTTCCACCTTTGGGAGCTCATTATTATATTCACAATCTTTGTATTTTTATTAGTCAGCCTTATGATTTGTGCGGTAAGGGGGACTGGCAATATTGTTTCACATACTTCAAAGGCTGAAATGCAGTTTAACAAGAGCCAGCAAGTTACATACAAGCCCCAAAACACTTGTTATAGGTGTGACTCACCCAAACCAAACTAGGCAATGAGTGTTGGCAGAAATTATTCCAGCTCTCTGCAGCAGTCAGATCAGAAGCTGTAAAATGGAAATTTTTCATTTTTTTTTTTAAAGTACATTTCTAAAATATCACTTAATATGAGACTGTGTGTAGCCCTGTTCATTTTGGAAGCCTGTCTTCCAAGCACTGTTAAGATCACTATTTATAAACATTTTTATTGAGCTCTCTTACACTGTTTTTTTCTTGTTTTCTTACTGAGCATCATAGAAAAATTACTTCTGTCACCATTTGAAGGGCAGCTGATATGCAGACTTCCTCAAAGTCTACCCCAAAGGAATCCAGTTTTAAGAAAATGTGTTGTGCATTTCCCATAATTACTACCAAGGTCATTTTTTTCTCTGCTTTAGGTAATTTATAGGGAGCAGAAACATTTGATCTGATGATTTTGCCATTCAGTGAATCAATACTGGGCCATACAAAAGCAAAGATATCACTGACTACATTGCAGATAGATAATGCTGTCTGTATTTTCCCATGTTCTATCTATACAGGGTATGATGTAACCCCACTGAGAACAGAGGTGGTCTTCCCATTGATCAAAATGGGTTTGAGGCAACCCCTTTAATGAATAGGCACAATTATTGATGGAAAGGGAAGTGGTGCCAGAATTTCTTTGAGAAATAATGTTGCTTGACTGAAGCCCACAGCCTACTTTGGCTCTGAGAAAAATTGACTGAAAGTAGCAATGGATCATTGAGCCTACCCAAAGCTGGATGGAAAATGAGACTGCTGTTCTGAAGGAGTTTTCAACACCCAAAAAATGTATTAATTCCAATTTCTCTAAAAAATTATAGCAATTTGAAATAAACCTCTCAGGCCTGACTGAATTTTCATAATCCTCCATTGATAGACCCATTCCCATGAGGTACAAACACCTACCTAATATCCGAGTTCTTGCTCTGCATGAATCAAAATCATCTGATTCTCATTTTAACTAGGAAAAAGAAAGAAAAAAAAAAAAAAAGAAAAAAAGGAAGAAAAAAAGTTGTACCTGATAATACTTCCTCAACAGAAGTTTAATTGGAGCAAGCACATTCCAGCTGAGAAAAAGTTGCTTTGTTCCTCATGCTCCTCCGAATGCTTACTCTGTCAAACATTCACAACCACTTCACCATCTAAAAATCAAATAGAGAAGGTGAAATCCCAGGTATCCAATGCCATCTCTATGGCTGCCTCATTAAAAAAAAGCCCTGTGAGTTTCTGAATTAACCCATATTTACACCTTCAGGTCCAGATGATGTTTGATGGAGGAGAAAGATGTCTGTGCAGCTTCAATACATTGCTAATGCATAGGTGTTGTGGATGGAGAACAACTATAATGCAGTCATAGGAGAGAAGCTAGAGTATTGTATATATATACGTATAAATAATATGGATTCAATATAGTGATTTAACAAAGCTTGGTTGTAAATAAGGTGGAAATTTAACAAGATTCAAGGTGGCTGGATACACTTCATTATTTACTGCATAGAGGGTAAGGTTAAACACGCATGTACAGGAGGTCCTCCCATTGGGTCATGAGGTTCAGAGGGCACCTCCTCACCTTCTAACATTGTTGAATCATAGAGGTAAGTTGTCCAGGTGCAGCAGGATTCATTTCAAGCCCCAGACTTGACAATGATTTATGTCTAAGGGATCACATGTTCACAGTCAAACTAAGATACAATCTTAAAGAAACTAACAAAGCTTACAATCAACATAAGATGCGATCTTAGCAAGGCAAGCAAAGCCTAAAACAATTCAAAAATAAAACAAAGTCACTTACTGAGGATCTGTATCAGCAAGGCATCTTGACATCAGGGAGTAAGGGGCCTCAACACAGGTGTGTAACATCAAGAGGTTTCCCTGCTTAAGAGGAGATCCTGTCATGCAGCCCCCTGCTATGCAGGAGAGCTCAAAGAGTGTTCTTGGGCTTCTCACTCTTTATGTGGTTAAGATGACTAACTCATGTTCACAAGTGTTTGGGCACACACTTAATTGATCCTCAGCTGTTGAACCAGGGGACTGCTATCAGATCTTTCAGACCCCGGTTTGAGATTTGTGATCGTTAGTCATTTTTAGCAAAAATGCTATCAGTAGCACTATCCATTGTCTTCCTCTGCAGGGCCTTGTGAACAAGGCCAAGACGAAACAAGGAGCTGAGGGCAGAAGTCGGGGATGGGAGTTAAGGAGGGGAGAAGGAAGGGGATGAGTGGGGGGAGCATACCATCATAGCAAGGAAGACTGGATCATCCCAGACACTGGGAGGAGTAATACACCCTCCTTGACAGCCCATTGCAGTAATTCTGCACTTAGAGAGGTGGCAACCAATATTTACCATGGTCGATTCTTTTATCTAGTATTTGTTCAGCATCCTGATAAGGAAAAACGGTAGATGCTCACACTGTATTGATTTTGTGATTCTCAAATAATGGCCAAAATGGCCACACGTATATATATATATATATATATATATATATATATATATATATATATAAATTTCTTGAGTAAAGAAAACTGTGTCCAAATGGAAGGAGAAAATAAATGAAAAATCCATCAAAATAGCTATCTGACACTCTTTTCTCACCTTTGAAAAGTCCTCCTCCACCCACCCTTTTTTTCTTAAATGTTATTTTCACAAGACTGCGTATCCGTGGGGATCTTTTTGCCTTAAATAACAATGGTGAGTAGGAAGGAGAAGAAAAATTTTCCATAGCTTCTGACACCCTTTAGTAGGTGGCTCTTTTCATACATTCTTAGCAATTGGAATGGCAATGGTTCTTCATCAAGCATCATGAGAGCTAAAGCAAGTCTTGCAGTCGTGCTTAAGGCTAACATTGCTGCCAGCCTACATTCCTGGAAAGCTGATTAAATCTTGAGGATCAGGCTGCAAGCCTGATAGAATCATGCTAGCAGCACATTTCAGAGATCCTGATCTTAACAAATAAAGGCCACTCCAGAAGCATAGAATAAACACAGCAGTCTTGTCATTGGGCTTTTTCTTTTTTCTTTTTGGAAGACATCCAAGAGTGAATTTTTTACTTCTTGTAATCTATAGTAATTTAGCAAATCTAATCTGAGAGTACCCTTCCCTGTGATGAAAATCAGCTTTGCTAAACTGCAACTTGTGCTACTGTTCTGCTCCTCTGTGGATGCTGGAAACTGTGCTGTAGGGAGTGATGGCTTTAGCTTAGCCTCTGATGACTGGTCTTGATGCAACAACTGCTGTATGACAGTTTATGACTCATGTTATGCAGGAGGTCAGCCTAGATGATCATAACGGCTTTAAAGTTCATTAATCTGTGTGGTGAAATATCTGCAAAAGGATTAATCCAAAGTCCCAACATTTGTTCTACATGACAAGTAAACTGAGTTCCAAAAAGGTCTTGAAGACTGAAATGTAAGCACCAAGCTGCCAGCTCTCAAGCTTGAAAGGTCACATTAGCAAAACTGACCACTGAGTAAGGCTGATTTTAGTTAAATTCTTCCACAGCTGAAAATTTCAAGGAACTTTGCTTTAAAATTAACATAAAAGGAAAGAAAAGAAGAAGAAGAAGAAGAAAAAAGAAAACATTTCCATTTGAAAGGAACTTAACTTTTAAAAGTTTAAGCCCCTATAATAATAGATTAATGTGGTCAAAAATTTCAGATTTATCTAAGAGAATTTTTTTATTAAACCATACATATATTTATATATACATATATATATATATGTATATATATATATATATATTTCACTTTGAATATATTTTTTTAAGATTCCAAGGTTTTCTCTGTTCTGGATTTGTGGTGTTTTTTTTTTTCCAGTGACATAAAAATATTCATGGGATAAGGAAATGACTTCCTTTTGAGCATTACCAATGGTCCAAACTTGGCGTTGTGATTTGAAATTTCAAAGCATCCACTCTGTTTGATGTGTACTGAGCTCCAGACACAGAGAAATCAATCTGTGCAGCTCTGCCTACCTTGATATCTGTAGTCAATGTACTGTAAAGTCTTTGTTAAATATTTAATAATTAGCTGCGGTTTAATAATGGGTGTCTGAAGAAATGCTGAAGTCTGTGAGTGGATAATGAAAGAATGTTATGTCCTGAAACAAATGCCTTGAGATGTTATATACTATGCTGTAGTTGTTTCCTCATTCAGCAAATTGAGTGACTTTGCCACTTGGGGGGAAATAGGCAATTGTGTCTAGCAGACATCTGCTTTTGTAACCTCCTGTTTCCCAGGGAGAATCCATTTAGAGATCTAAGCAAAAGTCTGTATGGTAATCCCAGGCCAAGAAATACTTCAGTGGAAAGAGTTTCCTTTAGGCTGCTCATGTTTCCACTGAATAAAAGCATCTTTTATTCTATCCAGCAACAGAATGAAGCAAGACTTGTGTGTAGGCATGTGTACAGCTCTTGACATACAGACCATCTCATTAATATACAAAATTAGTCTTGCTTACAGATTTTTAGGTAGACTCTATAGGCTCTAAACCAATATGCTGTATTTTTCCTGTTCTGGAAGTAGTTTAAATCTGTGACCTGTTTAAAATGTTGTCATTTGTGATGATGAAAACCTCTTTTCACAGTAGCATCTGTTACCAGTGAGTGTTTCAAAGCTGGCTCTTGGATTTTGCTCCCGATTAAGGACAAATGCTCAAAGTCAGAGTAAACTAGGAATGTGGGGGTCTAGGTACTGCTACTGCTATATCTTTATGGATGACTTTTTCTGTGTCTGATCCTGTTATGCGTAAAATAATAACATAGGATCTCCTCTCCATCCAAAGGCGAATGCCTACAAAGCTGACTTCCTTGATCTTTGCACAATGCCATGTGCGTCTGACCCAAAAGACCTTAAGGGAATGCAAGGAATGATGAATAAACAGATAAAAACAGCTGAAACAAAAAGAATACAGGGAGTTTCCTGCATTTCCTTTATCTCTGTGTTGGCTGTGGTTTGTACAGACCCTAGGAATGAGTGAGGGCTCTAGAAATGAAAGTTGCAGCTGTCAGGACACTGTGGGCTCTGGTTTTAGAACAGGACTGAAATACCTTTAGTGAGCACAGAACATTCTTTTGCCTGGTTGCTTTGCAGCAGGTTCAAAAG
Source organism: Lagopus muta (assembly GCF_023343835.1). Lineage (NCBI taxonomy): Eukaryota > Metazoa > Chordata > Aves > Galliformes > Phasianidae > Lagopus > Lagopus muta. The sequence goes on along the minus strand of NC_064472.1, from coordinate 3,399,981 downwards.
AAGTCAGTCCCTCCCCGGAGAGATCTTAGTCTTGACATGCTTGAATCTTCTTCATACAATCTCAGAGCACTTGTAATTTCTAAAGGGACTACAGATTGAAAGGTATTTTTAATTACAGCATAATACTGCAACAATCCTGACTCCCCTGTAGGAGCACTCAGAAAGCTGAAGATGCCTTTCATTGGTGGAAACTGGCATGCTGCTTTTCTCTCCTTAGAGACCAATGAGAAAAGTGTTTACCCACTAGAGAGGACACAGTAGCTTTCCACAACAGGCTGTGCCATGTGAGGATGAAGAGGTTGCACTGCACAGCTCAGTGCTATCTAGATGCTGTAGGTGTCCTCCAATTTTGATTCATTAGATGAATCACATGGTTTTTGTATCAGTGTGGATAGATAACATTTCTGTGGCTTCTCTTTGGAGTTCTGGCCATAAGGGGACGTTTTATTAGTTAATTTATTTGTACAGGATAACATGTTTTAAATGGATATTCTGTGACCAAGCATAGGCAATCTTTACCTGGGATGAATATTTTCTTGCATATGATAAAGGAGTTCATTTTGCAGATTCATTCTAACTCCATATCTTTGGAGTAGATCTGACTTTTATATTATCTGGTATACAGTTTATTTCCTTTAAATCTGTGGGACACAGAGCCTGCTCAAAAACCCAGTTCAAAAAGGGAAAGGTGTCCCTAGCATGCACAGTATGACCTTCTGGTGGCAGCGAAGAGGCCAGCATCTTTGCAAAGACCTCAGCTTCCTCACAGAAATGTTGCAGATGCAGTAAACAAACATCTAGGTTTATGGAGCAATATCTGTAAAAGGACTAAACTTTTTGCTTTCCTTTACAAGCACAGTTCAATGGAAATACAAACCAAGGTCATCCAAATACAAAACTTTATGTCTAATGCAGTTCCACAGGGGCATAGAATCATAGAATAGAATCATAGAATGGCCTGAGTTGAAAATGACCACAGTGCTCATCTGGTTTCAGCTCCCCTGCTGTGTGCAGGGTCACCAACCACCAGACCAGGCTGCCCTGAGCCACATCCAGCCTGGCCTTGAATGGCTCCAGGGATGGGGCACCCACAACCTCCTTGGGCAACCTGTGCCAGTGCCTCACCACCCTCTTTCTGCATCTCCAAAAGAACAAATGTAAAGGAGTTGGAACAGTGCATACATTCATACCTACATAGATAATAGTAAGAATAATCTGTAAATTTGAAAAAAAAAAGTATGCAAAAAAAAAAAAATATTAAGAGTTAGGCATATGCAACCATAAACAAAAGCATTATTCATATAATTAATAAATCTTATATATGTTTATTGTCTAGTGCAATGTGTCTAAAAAGTCTATTAAGTTTATACCTAAATATGCTACAAAATTGTTCATGTCTAAACAAAATCTTACCACAAGTACATGGGTGCAGACATGGAAAAGTCACTTCTCTCCATTTACACCTGGGTTCCAAATCCAGTTCAGGATATTCAGTCCCTCCTGCCTATCATCTGCTCTCTGACCCCCTCTTACGCTTGCTGGTATGTGACTTCCATTAGCACTAATGGCAGCCACAGACCTGCAGGCAGGCTAGAGCACATCCCTAAAAAAAACATCCACACATAGGTGAAAACATCATTCCTATTTTACAATCTTCACACCAACTCCCTGTAAAATTCTCTATCGATTTCAGGGTTTTTTACGGCTTATTTTTACTGCATTCTGTGACTGTGGCCCAATATATCTGACAGATCTTTTGTCACCATGTGTTCCTGAGGGTCAGATCCAACAGGGTTATTAAGTCTGTCCAAGGAACAATCTTAAGTCTTCTTGAAGCTAAGGTTTTCTGGAAATGATATGCCATCACGGCAGGAGTCATGTCAGAGATTTTTCTGCTCCTTCTTTCATGGTGTAAGGACAAAGTAAATGCCTTTTAGTAGGCTTTGTCCTGCTTATACTCAGACATCCTGTGACTTCAGTCTGACATCATTTAAAGATCATCATCACAGAGATACTCTGATATCACAGATGTTAAAAACTCACAGAGGCATTTGAGGTCATAAATCTACATGTTAGCCCAATGCTCCTTGCAGAACATTTCCTACTGCTTCGTTCAGCTCAAAAATGGACCAAGTGCTGCTGTCCTCCAGTATGCCTGGAAAGAAAAACTGCATCCAAGGGTACAGTTCTCATCCCAGTGCAGTTTCCCCTGACTCACATAACGCATTTGCAATTGCTCATTTCCGTACATTGAGAGTTATCATTTCAATCTCTCAGATTTCCAACGAGTAGAATAGTAACAACCAAATTCAAGCAAACAATTTCTGTAGAAATAGATGAAACCTTTCTGTTCAGAAAGTCACATTCAATGAGGCCTGGAGTGAGGTCAGAGGAATTTAGGTCAGGATGCCCAGAAACAGATTATTACTCCTTCAAAATCAAGATTGAATATGATATTATTATTATTATTATTATTAATATTACTAATGCTCTTGAGTGATTAAGTGGCTCTGAGTGTTTAGAAATCAAGCTGGGTTGTTTAGTGCTAATGGCCTGGAAGTTGCACTCTCCAATTTCATTTCCCCATCTAGCCAAGTGAAACTGGAGTTTATGTAACCAACACATATTTGAATATTTTAGGAGAAGTATTAGGAAACACTGCAGATAAGTCGTATTATAGAATTGAGAGAAATGTATAAACCTTTTTCCTCCTGGACTACTCATCTTTGCCCAATGCATCATTTATTTTAAATAATAACAATAAAAATAAGCTCCTTTAAGATTTATTAGCTGGATGGAGTTTAAATTTATCTTGTCAGATTCAGCCTAAGTGCTAAGTGCCCTTGCTGTGAAGGTGGCAATCAGGTTCATGTCTGTCTTGTTTTGAGTGTCATTTTGTCAGTGCTTTGGCTGAGGGTTTTCCTGGTGATCTTATTCCCCTGCTGTGTGAAGCAGTGTCATCCCACACAGCTTCCGAAGCAAAGATGAGAGTTAGTGTGAGCTTAACACTTGCTTTCTCTCTCATCTCATGCAAGAATTCATTCGCTCATGGGAATCACTGTCAAAAAGGTGCACACCCCGTGGAGGTAAATGCAAGTTTGAATGGGAGTGAAGGGGCAAGGAGAGCTTCTCCTGGAGCTTGTGCAATGGGGTGAGCCTCTTGGGCTGAAACACTGCTGTTTCAAGAGCTACCCTCTGCAAAGCTCTCTTATTATCTTTGGTCTTATTTATAGACCTAAATCCTTCTCTGTTTTCTTGAAGAAACAAATGCACCTCATTGATCAGTCAATAGATTTTCCGTTTTACTGTGCTTGTTTGTTTTCCATTTCATGACTTTCCCTGTTGTGCCTGCAGCCATTTTCACTTAGGTAATAATCACTAGCTCATAAAATGGAGCTGGTCATTATACGGATGGATAACATCAAAATGCTGTGAAAAAAAAAAAAAAAAGAAAGAAAAAAAAAACACCACCACAAAACAGATGATTCAATATTTTGATTTTTTTCACCATGGTGCTGTTAATGAGTGCTGTTTTGACAGCAGTGGCATCCTGCAGAAAGCTTTTCCACTTGTGATCATTCACAAGCCCATAGCACTTCATCTGATGCCTTTCTGCACCATTCTCATCACTGGAAAATAAAGTATTTACCTGTATTTTCCATTACCTCTGTTTGAATGTGTCTGTGCAAGTGCAATAGCTTAACCCAAATCAGGGAATGGTGCGGTTCTGTCACAGTCAAAGCAAAGCCTGAGGCTGTGGACATCTGAGCAGAGAGGCAAAGCTTGAGGCATGATCCTGGGGTGGTCTGCATAGTGGCAGCTGGGCACAAACCTGCTGCCTGTGCGCCTGGGAGCAGCCAGGGTGCTAAAAGGGAGCAGCAAAATGTATGGGAAAATTGCCCCCTTGATTCATCTAGGGGTAAACTGGCCATTCCTGGGGCTGAGCCAAGGCTCTCTGGGAGTGTGTGACATCTGTTTGCAGCTTTTGCAAGTCTGGACAGCTTTACTTACTAGAGGTTAATCCATCCATGTGCCTGTAGCTAGAGTCAAGTTTGCAAAACATGTTGTGGAAGGCTTTTCAGATTAGAGGTAATATACCCAAACATAAGGAGGTAAAGATCTGGTCCTACTGAAAATGATTATATTCCTTTGACTTTGGTGTCACCAGTATATCAACTAAGACATAACTATCCTCCCTAATGGAAGGAATTACACGGAGAAGCCTGACCATTCCAAACACTGGTTCATGCCCAAAAAAGAGCTTTCTCTCAGTTTTACATCTACATCAGTTTCACATTTATGTCACGGTCCCAATGACTGGTGGATTTAAATTCTCCTTTGTATATACCAGTGGCTCATAAAAAAATAATAAAAATAAAAGTAAAAATAAAAACAAGGAGAGAGAAGCTGCCAACAGATTGTATTTTCTCAGACACTTTAAGAAAATACTATGAAATGCTGATTGCCTCCAATATTTTTTATTTCCCCCCAACATTTCAATGGAAGAGAACAACTCTGGGATTTTTCTCAGCCTGCATTATTCTGGAATTATTGAGAATTATTGTAAAGTGAGGTAATAAACTTTACCATCTTACTAAAAAAAAAAAAAAAAAAAAAAAAAGTCGAACCCATAAATCATTGATATTTTCAAATCACCAAACAGGAACTTGGAGAAAAGTGGCATGTGTTGTTGGTCCAGACATCCTGTATTTTATTGTTTTAAGATGCTTCTCTTATTCATCTGGTAGATTTTTAACATGCCTCATGTTAAATTTAACGTGCTTCTTTCCATCATCTGCAGCTTGTTCTGAACTACTCTTTGATGGTGAAATATGGACCGACCTACTCAATAGACTTTAACTAGAAAGTGAAAGAGAGAGCTCTTGCTAACTTCTCCCTTCTGTGGCATTCTGTGGGCTTCCCTTATAGCTCACCTTTCACTTCTGCTTATCTCAAAAAGAAGAAATTCATGACCATGAGCATCCCCAGTCATCGGGGTCTAAAACAAAAGAACTCTGCATTGAGAGAGGAAAGTGAAGCAGATCCTCTCCCAGCCCTGCCACATGAATCAGGATCACTGCTTTGCAAAAGCTCCTTTCAGCTGCTGGGCTGCCTGGTGGTTTCACAGCAGAGTTATTCTCCAAACAAATTCCCTTTGGTCACACAACTGTGTGATTCTCTTTTTTTTTTTTTTTTTTGCTATGCAGAAATAGAGGATGTGAGAAACCACAGAGCTTTCTTCTTGCTTCCCCTTGCTTGAGGGGTCCCCGCTGCCACATAGCAAGCATTTATTTTTCCCTTGAGAGGCAGGAAAAGATGGAAGAACAAAGCAGCCACTACGTTTTTTTCAGCAGAAATCCTTCAGGAGATGAAGCAGCCCCAGTCCTACAGTCTTTGTGTAGGAGGGACAGATTCAGGCTATGTCTTCTCCTTCTCAGAAAATACAAGAACATTCTGATCTGCATAAAATATATCTGAAATGAAGAAATTCCTCATTTTATTCTTATTCATATTAGGCTATACATATATAAAGGAAAACGCCATGTTCATCTTCCATGATGTTGCTATGGCACATTGTGCATTGTCTCTTAACTGTGTGTGTCATGTAGGTGTTTACCACTGTGTTAGTCACTCCAGGATCCCCACAGAGATCTTGAAGAAGTGATTCATTTCATACTGAAATAGATCTCAAATTATTCAGATAAATTATGCCCCAAAATTGCTTTTTCAAACTATATCCTATTGAACACAAAACGATCCCAGGATGACGTGCTTTGGCTTTGCAATTTATGTGGCAGATGTATAAAGTTTACAAAAGCAGGATCACAATCTTGGAGATAGGTGTTATTATACTATGTTAGACTACACGAGCAGAGACGTCATGTTTTGGTTTTTTTTTATCCTCCTAATGTGATTGGTAATGGCAAAATAGCAGGTTTTCTCAGTATAAGCTGACAGTCCCTGTGGGAACATCCTATTTCTCCAATATAGCACCATAGCTCTTTGGCATTTTAGGGTTGCATATGATTTTTTTGGGAAGAAAAGAGAATCCAACCAACATCTGGCCTGAGGATGGAATATGGGAAGTACTGATGTTTCTGAGGCTTTGATCTGGGATGAAAAATAAAAGAGTGTTCATGTGAGTAGGTTTTACCTAGTTTTAGGGATCCACAATATAGTGGTCTCCATATGAACTTGTCATCTTGGTTGCTGTCATCAACAATAAAACTCTAGCCGAAGGAATGAACAAAAATTAGGAAGTTATTCATCTAAGGAAATATTAAAAGTCAACTCAACTGGAGGCTAAAATTTATTTTGCCTATTAACTTTCTTGTCTAAATCTCCTTGAGCATAGCAGGCTACTAGACATCTAACTGATATGTAGACATCTTCCCTGCAGACACCTATTTTCAGGGTAGATTATTCCTTTCCAGATCTTTCATATCTAAGTTTGAATTCATCATCCCAGCATTCCTTCATGGCAAACAGTATTGTTCATATGCTTTTTGGATGCTCATTATCTGACATGTTGATCACTCCTTTTGGACTAAGAATGATTTTCCAGAAATGCCTAAGTCAGTCTCCAGTAAGTTGCACCATTCTTTACTCCTTTTGTAATGTATACTATATTTTGAATTTAGCTATGTGTCTAGGGTGTTTTCCTCTCTTGCAACAGGAGCTGCAATCATCCCTGGGAGATAAATTTTATGTCATATTACAACTCACACATCAGAAAGCTTTGAGAATATCTCCTTATTTTGAAGTATCCTCTCTCATAATTCCAGTGCATTCTTGCATAACACCTGAGTATTAGAACAGGAAGATGATCCTGAGTAGATCTCATCCTGTTCTGCATCTGGGAGCTTCATTTTGGTTATACCCAGGACCTTTGTCTCATGAATATTTATTCATCTGGAAGTAATAATAAATCTCTGCATCCTCCAGAGGAGAATCCCAATGCTTTGAAGGCATTTGGGACTTGTCACACCCTATTGTGCATGAACTTGATTTGCAGCACTGTGGGTGAAGATACAAAACAGTTTTTTCTAATTGGTCCCCTTGTCTTTCATGTGAGTGAAGTCTGCACATAGCAGAGGAGGAGTTACACGTGGAATATCCCCAGTGCTAGTAAGAAAGGTCTAGAGCTCCTATCCTACTCTATATAAGTGCTTTTACTCTAAAATCTCAGTTTTTTTTCCAGGCATTGATTCTTTATAAACAGGGTGATAAAATATTCCTGAAAATCTCCACCATACAGATAAGGAGATTTAAGCCCACAGTTTAAACAATTTGGCCCAACAATGTCTTGGTGGACTGGTGGACTTGTTAAAATCTCCAGCTTCTTTATCATTTGTCTGCATCTCCACACCAAATGTTTTTAACCATGAGAAATGAGTGATATTTTTGCCTTTCTTTTCACTTTTACCCTCTATTTAAATGGGATGGGATTGTAAAGAAAGATAAATTCTACTTATACTGGTGACAGAAAGAACTTTTTTGTCATGACCTGCTTGACAGGTGATCCTAAGGTTTTATCTCACTATTTCTGAAAAAAAAAAGCAAAACAAAAAAGAAGACATACATGGGTCATTGGCTTTTTCCACTTACAGACAGCTGTTTGTGTGAGTAACAGAAAACAATCAATATACTCAGGCAGAGATTTTCAAGAGAGCTCTTTATTCTCCTGCTCAGTATTAATGATGACCTGCACTTCCTACCATAATGATTATCTTAAAAGTCTTTTTGGCTTTGAAGAGGTTGTCTCAGCTCTTGGAGTACTTTTCTTGTGAAGGAGTATAATCCTTAGAATTCATTATTCTCTTGCTTTATTTATTTATTTATTTATTTATTTATTTAGACAGTCAATGCCATAAATTAAACTGCTTGAGTTGGCTTTGTGTTTTTTTTTGCATACACAGCAAGGATAACTACACATCAGATTTATGAGCATTGTGCGCAGGTTGCTATGACAACTGCTCGAGCCGTTGTACACCAAATAACCTTGTCATGTGAACGTTTATCACAAGCACATCGAGTACAGGATTGCAGGATTTTTCTGAATAATAATTGGTCGTGGCCTTTTATGCTATGAGTCAAAGTTAATCAACTTCTGGATTGGAAATTAACCATCGATAAGACATAATTTGAGCGCTGCTCATCGTGGCTGCGGTACGTGGCGAAAGGGAACTTTGCAAGAAGTACTGCCCCCTTTTCACCAAAACTGTGGCTCTTTCTTTATTGCCGCTGCAGCCTCACAAAACCCAGATGTAAAACGACAGGCTGTGTCTGCGTGTTGCATAACATATTATTGCGCCGTAAATGAAATGCGAATTTTAACAATCAAATCATTTGTGGGAAATAAAGCCCGCTTTTTTTTTTTTTTTTTTTTTTTTTTCCCTATCTTTTTGCAAGAAACTTCTAAAGCCAGAGTCACGTTCTAATTATTCACACCCACCTTGGGTCATATTTTAAGGGAAATTTGCAGGCTGCACACCTGGCCTTTCCATTCACCATTTGAAAGGCTTTCTTACGCATTTAAACTGTTCTAGGTGTGCATGTATTTTAAAGAAAATCCATGAATTTAACTGTGCTTCTAATTTATAGTTTCAGAGGGAAACATTAGTATGTGTGAGGGATTAGTGATCTGTGTAAATTACTCCAGTAATTTTTATACAGCAGTTACATCATGGGTAAATTCCAGCTCATGAATATGAGCAGAAATATTACTTCTTTTTTGAGAAGAAATAATATCTGAGATCATAGGCATAGGAATTTTCATAGAGCTTCCATCTCTAGGGTAACCTTTGTATCTAAATATTACTATAAAGCATTTTTACCACACTGACTTAATTACCTGAAACTATCCAAAAGAAAAAAGCTTTGTAAGTGAGTTTACAAAACAGCAACAGCAGAATAAGCAAAAATGGGCAAGGGTTTTTTTTCTTTTTTTGCACATGTATGATTAATTGAAATAACTTACAGTCTTGCACTTACCTGCTATTTGTTGATTCTTGTCTGTTTTAATGATATTTCACTGTGTAATAGGTACTCATAACCAGTGCATCCAAACCAAAATTTGCTGGACTTGTTATAAAGTCTTGAGATGGGTACTGTTAGGAAATAGGCACTATTTTTTTAGCTTGTTTTAGATGTTTACTAGACTGTGAGTTGTGCTTTTCCCTACAAATAGTTATTTTTTGCCATTGCTTAGAAGGGAGGCCAAGGTGACTGGTTAATCAGTAAACACACACACTGGAGATGGCAATGTTCAGTTATATTACTCTTTTGACACAACTCTTAAAATCAAGATTGAGTGATTTGTTTGAAATGCTTAGGTCAAGAATGAGTTATTTGTCTTAATTTAGGCACAATGATGTGGCATTTTCTGCCTTTCATTATACAGAATGTCATATTAAATGATTTAATCTCACAGGTTTGTCATGTGGGTCTCCCCAAATATCTCCAGGGATGCAGGCTTCTGGATACAGTTTGTGAACATTAAGTGCTCACTTTGAGAGTTCCTTGTGAAGAGTACCTTCTTTCTCACTACTGTCAAGTCACTTCCTGAATAAAGAGACTGGATTTCATGCACAAATGCATGGGTCTGTATTTTCTTCTGTATTCTAAAATTCTTGTTTATGATTTGCAAATACTTTAGGGTAATTAGGTACACAAACTCAACTCAGCTGGTTTCTTTTGGGACCTTCACCCTTTATGCATTTCTTCCATTGCAAAAATGAAAATTTCCTCTATTAGTAACATGATTTGGAATAAGAATGAACATCAGTTGATTTCAGTAGATGAGTTCTGCTCATTAGATAAATCAGTATATGTAGGAGCAAAATGACACATCTTCAGATACTATATGACTTTTTCTTTGGCCTAAAAGAAGAAAATAAACACAAGAGTTTACTGTAAAAATCTTTCCTTGTGGAGAGGATTCACAGATCTCTGATCCACACTCACTTTGCCTCGTTATTTGATTCCACCAGGGAGTTGATTTCTGAGTTTCCACTCATGTTGCTTGTGCGGTAATATGAAAACACAATTAATGCATGCAATGCTCAGGAAGTGAAAAAGATAAAAAGATCAACAGCAGAAGATGAATCTACCTGAGGTCTGCTGTTCATCAGCCACATTCTGTTTTTTTACAGTCTTCTTAGTTTCTGGTAGATAAATGAGTCATCTGCAATAGCTTGTTTTCTTTTTCTTTGCCTTTTCATTGCTCTCTTGTTATAACAATAGGCAAAGGAGCTCTTTAAACATAGGATCACTTGCTGGAGATGTGTAGGAGTTAAATCCTTGTTCCCATGCGCCTTGGCTGATGAAGGAGTAAGGTTTTTTTGAAGTGTAGTCTGTATTCATTCACCTTGTTTACTCAGAAACTATGCCTAGAATATTGTAAAATATCCATGGCTTAAAAGAGCTACGGGAAAGAGAATTTCTGCTATGTAGAAAACTAAAGGGAAAACTAATATTCAATAACATAGTTATAAAAATATTTATATTAAACTTCAGGCCTTATCACAAAGAGACGACAGCAGAATACTCTTTACCTACCTATGTGCATAGTAGTTACTGCAATGCCACAGTCTTTAAAGAATTTATTTTTTTTTTAGTACAAGAAGTAGGAAACAACCTCAGCAATTTACTTTAGGGAGAGAATTCTTACATATTCCCTTTAGTCAACTAGATCTCAGAAAAGAGTAAGGAAAGTGTTCTTTCTGGGTAAATGACAAGGTAAGCCATCAGAAAAGCCCCACATAGTCCTTTTGATGAGAATACCATGTAGTTTCATAGAGATGACATTTTTCTGCAAGTGATGATCTGCATCTGGACATGAAACCAATCCACTTTCTATCTGAATAAATGCCTTGGTGTTGGTACAATACTCTTTATGGGGAAAGACTCTTTATCAAAGAGTGTAGCAATTGCAACAGTTAACAGTCTTAAAGAGATTCAGATTGAATGTTAGGAAGAAATTCTTTACTCAGAGAGTTGTGAGGCACTGGTACAGGCTGCACAGAGAAGTTGTGAATGCACCATCCCTGGGGATCTTCAAGGCCAGGTTAGATGGGGCTTTGGGTATTTTGATGTAGTGACCCACATAACATGACCAACCTTCAACTAGCATGTTTACCAAGAGCTCATCAGCCCTTAGAGGCCCTTGAAAAACTTCACAGATGAAAAATTCCCAGAATTTTCAGTGTTTTCTACATTTGTCACTGCAAAGTTTATGAAAAGTGTTGACCACATGAGTGCAAATTGAGATGAAGTGACACCTGTTTTCTTCTGTCATGGAAAGCACACTGCCATTTTTCCAGGAAAATTTATGCTGGAATCCTGAGACAGATTTCAAAATTGTTGGATATTTTACAATCTGTCCATTTTCTATGTTGTTTTACAGTCAATGTTCTGCATTGTCATATCCTTCCTGAAAACTGATTGCTTGCATTGGCAAATGAAGCTCCAAAGAAACAACATGAAGGATGGCTCTCTGGCAGTTTTTGGTAATTTCTCTTAAGAAAATGAACTGATGATGTGTCTGTAAGAGAAGTTAAAAACACATAGTTAAAACTGTACAAAATGCACATCATTGTGCATAGCCATGAAAGGCTAATAAGTAGAATGCATCATAGGAAATCTATTACACTGAAGCACTTAGACAGTGGCCTAATTTTAAGGAACTGTTTTATACCAAGAAAATAAGTTGAGAAGTAGGAGCAAAAAGTATTCATCTGAAGTCATTTATCTACATAGAAGTATTTCATTCTCTGCTCTATTTCCTAGAAAGGTGATTTATAGTAAGATTTAACAATAACTACGGATTTCCAGCTAGATTAATAAGGTGAATGAAAAGACTTTTTAAAAAACAATATTACTTTCCTAAATGAGATAATAACTGGACAAATTTTCAAATGGCCCCAAACACTTGCAAGACAAAACATTCTAGTTTACTTCTTTACTTTTAAGATTCTTTTTCATCATGTCTTGTGAAGTCATACTCAGTTAGGAACTGTTTTCAGATAGGAAACATGCAACAACAACTCCACGCAATGCTACAGGCTGGAGGCAGAATGGCTGGAAGACTGTGTAGAGGAAATGGACCTGGGGGTTTTGGTTGACACTTGGCTGAACATAAGCCAGCAGTATGCCCAGGTTGCCAAGAAGGCCAATGGCATCCTGGCTTATATCAGAAATAGTGTTGTTAGAAGGAGCAGGGAACTGATCATCCCTCTGTAGTCAGCAGTGGTGAGGCTGCACCTTGAGTAGTGAGTTCAGTTTTGGACTCCTCATGACAACATTGAGGCCCTGGAGCATGTCCAGAGAAAGGCAACAAAGCTGGTGAGGGTTCTGGAGCACAAGTCTTCTGAGGAGCAACTGAGGGAGATGGGATTATTTCATCTGGAGAAGTGGAGTCTCAGAGGTGACCATATTTCCCTCTACAGTGACCTGTAGGGAGGTGAGGGTCGATCTCTTCTCCCACATAACTAGCAGTAGAAGTAGAGGGAATGATCTTAAGTTGCATCAGGGGGGATTCAGATTGGATGTTAAGAAATACTTCTCCAAGAATGTGGTCAGATGCTGAAAAGGGCTGCCCAGTGAGGTGGTAGAGTTACCATTCCTAGAGGTGTTCAAGAAATGTTTAGATATTGTACTGAGGAACATGGTTTAGTGGGAAATATTGATGATAGGAAGACAGTTGGACTAAATGATCGTAGAGGTCTTTTCCAACCGTGGTGATTCCACAATTCTACAATTCTATACATGGAGTAGAATTGAGATATTGAGGAAGAAATCATGCTGTTGAGATGATGAGCCAATGCTGAACGTGGGAAAGAGCATTGTGGTCATATTGTGATACCAAGTATACATTGGTATAAATCTGGTATCATCTTACAACTGCCAAAGAATTTCATCAGCATAATCTAGAGAACCAGACTCATAACTAACCACGGAATACTGCAGAAATAGAGAGGATTGCAAGAACATCATGCAGAAAAGTCTAAAGGGCAAAGGAGGAGAGGGGAAGAAAGAACAGGGAAAGATACATAGAAGGAAAGAAGGATGCTGAACTTGAGCTGGTAACCTTATCTTCAGAGTTCAGGCTGCTTGATGGAAAACTGATTTTACGGCAGGTCACGCTGTGCATATTCTCAGTTTAAGTGTGTAAAAGAATCATTAGTTCTCCTGCCAAAATTATCAAAGAATCTATGTGAAGTATTGGAATTTTCCATGTGTTTAAAACCTCAAGGCATGGTTTTTAGTGAAGAGGACAAAGATACAGGGTTGGTAGAAAGAGCCTCTGCAGTAATCTGTACTAGAACATGTGCAGATAAATTACCTATCTGGGATGTCATCAGCATGATCAAACATTAGCTGATGAGGAGATAACTGATAAATTTCTGCTTAAATTTAGCACCTGTAATGCTATGCAGGTCATCTTCCTTGTCATGTAGAAATCAGTAGCACAGATGTTTGCTACAGAGACTGCACATATTTCGTGAACTTAGTGGTTTGTCTTCCTTCCAACTGCCTTATACAGAAGTGTGTAAGTATCACACTGGCTGCCCCTTCCCTTAAGGTTTCAGTCCGAGAAACAAGGTGTAGTTCTATTTTGTGCCTCTAAAGCAGCTTTCACTAAGGAAGAGTACTGTTCTCCTGCATTCCCCAGGGAGCACAGTATCATAATGCTGAAAACAAGTCAGTCAAGTCAGTTATTGGGTCCAAACTGCACACACAGAGAAGAATTTCAAAGATCAGGGAAACTCTGTTGTAGCACCATGGGAAAGTTCCTGTTCATTTTCCCAAGAGAAGGAACTCAGTTAGGTGTTTCCTTAGGATAGGTTTTGATGTCAGCAGACAGAATAATCACTAACAGGAAAGAATGGGTGTCCAGAGATAACTCAGTGGAAGGGAAAATACTTTAACAGAAAGCAAGTTTTCATCAAATTCTACTTTAGCTGTTTCTTGCTAGAACTGGTTGGGACCTTGTCAAGTAATCACTTTATTTCCCATTGGAAATACTGATTTATCAGTACTGAATAATGTGGACTGAAAGACTGGTTTTCTTGAGGGATTGTACAAGAAGGGGCAGAAGAATATATATATATATTTATTTTAGATGTTCAGATGGCTGACCTGGACTTCTCAAAATAAATAATTCCTGGCTTCAGCTCAGAATGATATTTCAGCAAGATAATCTACTTGATCTGTAATTTAAAAACTTATTGTTTTAATAAGATAAATAATAGTTTGAATTGCAATGAAGAATTACCAAATCTTTTAAACTGAATAATTTTTTTGTATTTTCTTTTCTTCATGTTTTCTAGCTGTTTTATTTCTGGCTGTTGAACCATTCAAAGGCCAACCACAACAGCCTCAGATGTTCTTAGCACTCTTTGAGGACTATGCTTTCACTGAAGACCGAACAATTCAAGCAAGCAGAATAAATACAGACAAGTGAGGAGGGAAGGTGGGAGCATGGTAATGACTTAGCTCAGATATCCAAACTACAGATGTATGAATCAGGACTTCAGCTTACTTTTTATGGCCAGTGGAGAGAAATAGAATTATAGAATCATAGAATCCTTAGAGTTGGAAGGGACCCTAAAAGGCCACCTAGTCCAACTCCTCTGCAGTGAACAGGAATAAAACAACTAGATCAGGTTGCCCAGGGCCTGATCCAGCATGGCCTTGAAAGTGACAGGTCATCACCGCATCATTGGGCAGCCTCTCCCAGTGCCTCACTACTCTCACTGTGAAAGACTTTTTCCTTACAACTAAACTAAATCTACTCTCTTTAAGCTTGAAATCTTTCCCCTTCATGTCAGACTCTGATAAAGGCCATTCTATAACAGTAGATGTGGCACTGAGTGACATAGTCAGTAGGTGCGCTGGTGATGGGACGATGGTTAGACTAGATGATCTGAATGCTCTTTTCCAACCTTAAGGATTCCATGATTTAATCCTTCTGAATTTGCCTTTCCTCTCCTGGAAACTGCACAGGGACTTCACAGATTGAAAGCACATTTCCAATGCAAATTCTGACACAGAATGAGTAAAGAGATACCTAAAAGTAATAGAAATACTTACAGAAATTCCATAGATTCCAACTATCTTTCATGCATCTACTTACTTCTGCTGACTTCAGTGGCTTGTTGTGACCTGCGAGATGAGATTGAAAGGAAAGATAAAGAAGGCTAAAAACTGTGCAGACATTGATTATTCAGGGTAGAAATGGCAAGCCCTGAGAACTGTAGAACATTTTATTTCTTGAAGCCTTTAAATTTTATAGCTCATTTATGTTCCAGTAGCATTAAATAAGTGATAATGTAGTGCTCTTAATTGCAGTCTTCAGAATAAATTCTGCCCTTTCTAAAGTATTGCTTTGATACAGAAATAATTAATGAAGTATTATAACTTAGAAGAGGCTGTCATAGCCATCTAATCTGATGTACCTAACACCAGACCAAAAAACCTTGCAAGCTAAATCTGTAACAAGCACTTAATTGAGTTTAAATAATAGTTTTTCTTCAACTCGTTTCCAAGTGGTGGAGGGTTCTTCACACATCCAGTTAAGCAGCTTCAATAGTTAATTATCTTCACAGTCAAAAAAATTGTGCCACACTCCTACTTCATAGTAGCTTTGTTTTAAACTAACAAATCTCATTAAGCTTTGCTGTACTGAATTAAAGTATTGTCTGCTTTCTAAAATCTTTTCTCAAAGTAGATATTTGTAGACTATAATCAATTCACCTCTTAATCTAGTCCCCGATAAGCTAAATAGATTGAGCTTCTTAAATCTATCATGATTAAATGGGTTTTCCAGACTCTAAATCACGCCTGTAAATTGTTTCTGAATGCTTTCTGACTTACCCACATCCACTTTTGAAGTGTGGGAACCAGCATCAGGATGGTACCTTCCTCCAACTGTTTCCAATGTACCAAGAAATGTTGCTTTTTTATTGCACTTGATCATTCTTCTGCTCAGATGTTCAGGATTGCATTTGCCCTCTTTACATTAGATTAGGTTACATTAGATGCACTTTACATCTACATGAAAGCAAATTTTTTTTCAAGACACACACTTGTCAGTATAACTTGTTGTCAGTATAACTCCATCAGTCAGGACACAGTCATTCTAGAACAAATATCCCTCATCAATACAGTATGTTTGAGTGTCCACCTTATGCTGATTTGGGCACCTGGGTTGCAGAGACTTGGAACTGAATGGAGCTTGAGATCTCCCTTCTTGCTCTGTTTTGTGGGAATCCAGTGAAGCCACAGGCTATGCATTCTTCCAATGCATTCCTCAGCTGAAATCTCCAGGGTCTAGACAAGGCAGATGCCAAAATTTTTGCATCTCGATCTCTCATCCTTTGAAAACACCTCTCATCTCCAGTATTTCTACAAGGAGTATGCCTGCAGGACATGCTGCAGTGTTGTGATACCTTACCTAGCTTTCAAAAACATCCAATTCACCATAGACTCTGATTGCAAAGCAGCAGCAGGAGGCAAATTCAGCAATGTGAACTCACCTTCTGATTCCTTCTTTCTCTCCCTGAAGGGATTATTTTTGCCAAGAAAAGTACATTGTGAGAGCTAAGTATTTACTGCTCTTTTGAGATCCAATTCTGCTTCAGCTGACCCTGTTTACATGTCCCTTCTCAGCCCCAGTTATCTGGCAAATTTCCCGATCTCTGTTGCAGAAGTATAAAGCCATCTTTTCCTTCTAAAATGAGCAATTGTTGAAATTCTACAAAAACACAAGGCTCAGTGGACAAAAGAAAGGGTGAGAAGAGAATTGAAGTTCAGAACATTGCATGAAAACCCTCCACTATTTAGTGTCATTACTAACTCTACAACCAGAGGCAATTTATTAAGAGTGTGAAAAAGCAGCTCAGAGAGCAGGATGTGAAGATTTCCATTGGAAATAGATGACTACTTTAAAGGTTGCAATTGGTTTCTAAAGAACAGGCTAGATGAAAATTGTGAGAGGTGAATAGCTACTGAAATCTGTGGGCTGGAGGAGGGGGAGAAAATTGCCACCTGCTTGAAATAAATAGCTCTTCTAAAATAATGGGTTTTAAACTTTATAACTGTTTTGTTCTGTGACATACAGAAGGATTTATTTAGGGTTGTTTTCAACTTCTCCAAACAGACAACATTTGGCTGGAAAATAATTTCCATATAAAAATATGATAATGCAATTATTCTAACTGGTATTTTCTATAATTTGATGCCATACTCATAATAATCTCTCATATTTTGCAACAATGTTAGCTATCTCTATGAACTCCATCTGTGCTACAAGACAAAGAGGACTTTAATAGAAACAGAGCCACTGTTCCATCATTCTACCAGCTTTGGCTTTAATTTTATTCAATGAACCCCTTCCAGAAATGCCAGAAATCAAAAAGGTTATGTTTGCTAATATTACTAATGGTAATTCAGTTGATTGATTTATCCCCAAAGTAGGATTTTTTTTAAAGTGTTGCATCTGGAGGTGATTTTTGGTCTCCTACAACCCATTAAATGGTAGGAAATTAATCCTGTTGGCTCTAAAGACTGCTGTTTACCCATGCTTACTCTTTATACTTGGGTCTCAGAGATCTTGGTCACTTGCCAGATTTAGTAAATCCTTCTAGTCTACTTTTCACCTTCAATCCCAACTGATGCAACTCAAAATATTCAGTGAAATCAAAATGTTTCCAAGGCACACTTATTAATCTTGAATAAGCATTTTCCATTCTGGAAAGCACATGATTCCTCCCCTTAGCACAGAGCAGAAGGAATCTGACAAAAAATAGCATCATTTTCTGAATAAAAAATTTTCCTCTATTTCCTACTCTAAATCTCCCTTCTTCTAGATTAAAACCTAAAAGCTCTGAGCTCTCGGCCTGCACAATCAAGGCACAGAGCTCATTCTCTCAAGGCTTCTAGACAAAGAAGCCACCTGCAAACCCACTCACTGATCAGTTTGAAGTGTCCATTCTCCTAATTACTTCTTATGCAATCACGAGGCTGCAGGAAGACTATGGGAGGAAGTGACTCGTTACTGCCTTAGGAGCTCTTAAGGCAAAATTCTGGCCACAAGAAATGCTCAATGAAATCTAAACACTTGAGAACAGACATGTTCTCAATAAATTTAACAGTCAAGTTAGGAAACAGTTCAAGGCAGGAGAGCATGAACTCTTCTGGGGGATTTTCCAATATTTTCTGTACTATTAATATTTATACTTTTGTATTCCGTCTCTCTGAGACGTAATGGACTACCACACAGACAAAAAAGAACTAGTTCAGAAAATGAGTACAAGAGGAACATAGCTTGATAAAAAGATGAGAGATCTGAAAATAAATTGTCTGAGAAGAAAGAAATGTAGAAGTTTTAATTAGTTTTTACATTAGCTAGATGGGTTTCAAGTATATTAAAGCAACTATAGGTTAGTAGGCAGGCAGAATGCTTTGCAGTATTTTAGAAAATATGGTAGTCTTGGGATATGAGCAACCCCGTTTGCACGTTAGTGAAAGGCTTTCAGGCTGAAGATATTGCAAACATTACTACAATCTGCTATCTCTTATCTATATTTTGGTGGTAGTTTCTATTTGCTACTTTACCCACACACAACCTGAGATGCTGGCATCTGGGACCACCATAGGTCATACTGATCTCTACATGAAAGAAATGATAGGACAAGGGGGAATAATTTTATGTACATGAGGAGGAAATTTTTCACACAGAGGGTGGTGACACACCGGAACAGGCTGCATAAGGAGGTTGTGCCCAAGGAGGCCCCATCCCTGGAGACATTCAAGGCCAGGCTGGATGTGACTCTGGGCAGCCTGGTCTGGCGGTTGACAACCCAGCACATAACAAGGGGGTTGAAACTAGATGGTCTTTGTGGTCCTCTTCAATCCAGGCCATTGTATGATTCTATGATTCTGAGATTATATGAAATCTGGAAGTTGAGGTTAGGTGAATTCCACATGCCCAAACTACCAAATAAATGTTTTGAAGGATTCATATGTGCTTAATTTAGGCAGGTAATATTGAGCAGTGCATGTGACAGCTTGTCTGTCTCAGAAAAAATTTGGGCTTATGCCTCCCTAGGTATAGCTAGCTAATCACTGTGAGGAAACTGAGGCACTATCAAACTCTTGAAAAAAAGACAACAGAAAAATTAAAAACTAAGCCCATCCACCAACAGTTTTGAGATTGAGTTAAATATATTCACATTCATTTTGTCATGTTCTGCTCCTCCAGGTTGGTAATATTTTTCCACATTATTGAACAGATTCCAGTCTCTTTTCTTGATTAGTGACTGTCACCCCAGACTTACGGTCCCAGCAAAGAATCATTAATATCACAGTCAAAAAAATATTCAGATCATGTGTTAAAAATGTTAGTCATGATATTTCATGCTGTGGGGAATGAGTGCAGGAGCCAGCTTCATGTATTGCAGACATAAAATTATTTAGAATATAAAAAAGGCTAAGGGAAAGATATGTAATATAGACCTATATTTTTTTATCTCCTTATAATTCAACACCTATACCCTCAGATCCAATTTCCAGTCACCTTGAAGGTAGAGGAAAGTATGGTGTAATTAGATGTGATTTAGCAGTTTGAGTTCCTAACAAAAATGATGCTGATCAGGACTTTTGCTAGCTCTCTATTACAACTAATTTTTTGGCACATTTAAGTCCTCCATGATACTGCTTGTGCAGTTGTAGGAGTTGCATTCATTTTAAGCACAACTAGAGGAAGGCAGAAAAATAGAACATAACCCAGGATGCTTTCCAGCTAGGTTAGTCCACTACATCAGAATGCTTAAACAAGTCATGTAACTGCTATATGTTCCTCCTATTTAATATAGACACAGTTGGAACAGGTACTCCAGCTCTGATGGTGACTTAGAAATGAGAAGGCTTGCATCACCCCTTTTACTTTTCCTATGTGAAAAGCTTATTCTGGCTAAATATTTTCAAATACATGAGAAAAATGCCATAGAAACAGTGCAGTAGTAGTGTGGTGTCATACACTTGAAAGTACTTTCCCATGCACAACTTTTGATGAATTCTCTCTATTCCTTCCTCATACGCTCCTTATTTCCCCAAAACACTTTAATCCACACATTTCTATTTTCAACTCTCCTTTCTTTCCAGCATCCTAGAAGAATTCCATCAAAATAAGGCAGAATTTTAGCAGTGAAACAAATGAAAATGTCAGTGGAAGCCAGACATTGTGTACTGTTATTTTATCTAAATCAATAGGCAAAGAAACCAAACAAAATAAAGAGTACTCAGAATGACACATCCAACTGAAAGCAGTGAAAAAAATGAAAGCAAGACAAAATATCATTGATTGGTAACAAAAGGGGCTTATACCTGTATAGAGCATTCTTATTTATCTGAGGTTTCTTTTCCTGGAAGGCTTAGAAAAATATAATTTTCTACTGTAAGCTTATGAACTGTGCCATGCAATCACTGTTGCCTTTCTTTGTACACTCAGCCTTTCTACTGAAACAGATTGAACCTAACAAGTGGAAAGTACAATATTAAACCTTTTTTCCCCCCGTTTTTGTTTGTTTGTTTGTTTCTTTGTTTCTTTGTTTTCTTTAACAAGCTCAGCAAAATAGGAATGCCAGGGAGGAGAAATGTCTGAGGTTATAAAAAGCTGGAACAGCATCTGTAGAAGCACTAGCATCATCTCGATATTGCAGAGGAAAAGAATAAAACTATAGAGCTGCACTATGAAAAAGAACAAACTCTACTTCTGCTAATATGTCCTTCACAATGACTGAGCCAAACAGTAGCTCCCACTTTCTCCACTTATCTTCTTAGCTAGGATTGCTATCAAACTATTTAAAGCCCTAACTGGATATATAAGGAGAATGATTGCTGGCTGAAATATGAAAAGCATGCAAGATGTCTGATTTGGAGTTTTCTGTTTGAAAAAAACAAACTTTTTATCTACATTTGCAATTTGCTCTCTAAAGAGAAGGTATGCACCGTAAGACAGGTTTAGTTCTTTGTTACCACTGACTATAATGTCAGTGAGATTGGTTGGGAATTCTGTGGAATACAGTGAAAACCACTGCCTTCTAAAATGGAGGCCTTTCATTTAGCAAAATTCATTCATACCTAAAAGGTTTTTCTGATGGGAAAAGGAAAACCTGATCAAGAGCCTTGGGTGGAAGTTACATGACCAACTGGAAAAAGCCACTGCTTCAATATCTTAAATTTCTGTCCCTTCTGAAAGCATTTGTACTCAGTGGGGCTATTCCCAAGGTGCACTGATCCTTCTCCATAATGGAGGGGACTTTAGGAACATGTTCCCTCCACTGACAGCAGAAGGATTGGAGAAGAAAGTGGTGCTACTCCAGAATGCACTTCATCCCTCCAGCAGAGATACATCTTCACTTACTGCAGATAAACACTTCTTCTGCACTGACCATGCCATTTTTTTTTTTACTTTGTCTCCCTTAAAATTTTCACAATGTCCCTGTGTGGAAATACCTGGAAGATACCAGATTCATCATGAAGGAAATTCTCTTACTGTCATCTTGATCTTCTTGAAATGCTGTGTTACTCAGCACATTTGGATTGAGCCCAGAGTAGGAGGTTCCTCTTTCCAGTCTTTGTAAACACGGAGAAAAAAGTTAGAGGCTCCCTCAGAAGGGAATTCAGACTGGAAGTCTATAACCACACTAGGTAAATGCCCATTAGAGTTCTGTCCTCTTAGTGCCTAGTAACCAGAAGAATTGCTTCACTGCTATCAGAAAATGAAGAATCTTGGAGGCAAGCTCTACTTTTACCATGCAGATTTAATACAGATGGTGGAATATTGCAGAGAAATGTCTAAGTGGCACTTGCCACAAAGGAATGAAGAGGATGCAAAAGGCCAGAAGATGAGGATTAATCCTCATCTCTCCATAGTGATTGAGGCCACTAGGATAAAAAAGGGTAATAGGATAGGTCAAGGGAAGGAAAACTAAAGTAGATGTGGAGAGGTAATGAGAAAGAAAACAAATTCTGCTGATGTTTGCAGTGTGCAATTCACAGTCTGACGTAAACACACACTAGCAGCCCCTGCACCTTCAAGAATGCTAAGTAGAAAGTAAAGAAAATAATATATCAGCAGTATTTCAAAGATAGAAATCTCTTACTCAGAGTGGCACTGTAAATTTCTGGAAGAAAAAGAAACTGAATCCACAGCTTTGAACAAAAGTGCATCAATGTTGTGTAACGTCTCCAAAAGCTCTCTTCAGTCAGGCTTGAATTCAGGCATCAAGAGTTCAAGACTGCTACTGAAAACTGTATTTACCGAAGTCTTTAATAACAGCCTCACTAGCTATTAAAATCTGGTAATTCAAAACTGGGATGCTGAGAAAAGAATCCTTCTCTTTAAAACCAAAGGGATTAATATGGCTTTTGAGTAGACAGAAAAGTTTATCTGGATGCACAAATACATTTTTTTCAAGAAAGAAAAATTGACTACAAACTGCTGTATGAAGCTGTTACAATCAGCCACATAAACTGCCATCCAAATCCTAAGCCAACACCACTCTAAACCCAATTCTTTTCTCCTTAATAGTAAAACCACTGTTGTAGAAAAGAAACCCACTGTGGGGCATTTTGTTCTCTTGCCACATGTACTTCAGCTACAAAATAGTCGGCAGCACTCAAACATTAGAAAGACTCCAGAGAAAGTTAACACAGATGATTAGCCCTAAAGGAGCTGTAAGATGATGAGAAGCTGAGTGAATTAAATTTATTTCACTTAGTGTGAATTGGCAGAGTGATGTTGAGGTTTACAATATTTGTGTTCAGAGATCTCATTACATCTGTGTAGTGGGAGGGATGTAAGGGGATGCATGTGGACAGCAAATTGCAGGAGGGACAAGGGACAAGAGGATATATGGGGCCTTTTTATTCCATTTTTCTTTTTCACTACTAGCTGATTAAGGAAAGTAAGATTCTGCATTTGAAAGGCTGCTCGATGACTGCAAGAAACATTAGGCTGCTTGAAAATGTCAGCACTTTACACTTTATGTAGGACTGAGTTGATTGCTACTGTGAAGAGAACATAAGTGATTCAAAGGTGAACCAGAGGTCTCCATGTAAGAGATGTGAGTGTAAGCAGGATGGGGGGAGGGAACCTGGCTGAAGCTGATTTGCTGATTTCATTCTTTACACAATGCAGAGTCTACAGCGATTTGATATGCACTGTACTTTCACGATGAATTACTGAGTGACTTCCCATCAGTGAAAATGACTTTAATTTGGAATCAGAACTGGGATGCACTATAGCACAGTCCAGCAGTTTATTTCTCCAGACTCAAAAACTGGGACAAAAATCTAGATAAAGAGCAAATCTAGTCTTGCTTCATTTAAAAGGAAAGGGAAGGTGCATCTTATCTAGTTCATACTAACTAGAACAAAATCCTAGTTCACATAGAGCTGTTTTCCTGGGCATGAGTAAATGTCCTTAATATGAGCATCTTGAGGCTTTCCAATAATGTGCCTTGATCTGCTGACACACAATAAGTTACCTGTTTTCATTTTCTTACTTGAGTTTTCCAATGGTCAGGATTCATCATGATTACATCCAGTAGTCTCGAACACTCCAGTCAGATCCCTCCAGAGAGATCAACCCCTACAATGAGAAGGCTATCCTGTTTGTCACAGCTGTGTACTTTGGATTTATTGCATTGCCATTTGGAAGAACTCGTCTTTGTTGGCCACAGACAAATAGGCAAGAAAATCTATACCACATATTTTACATTTGGTTAGAAAAAAAAATACTTCATCTCCTATTTAACCTATGGGAAATGCTTGCGCTGCTCTACCAACATGGAAAAGCATCTTTAAAATATGCTTTCAATTGGATGCACTTGATGACTTCATTTTTCAGAAATTTTGCTTCCGCATACCAAGCAGGTGTGGAAATTTGTACAAAATATCTTTCCACCTGGTATGCTTGTTGGCAGTTTTAGTTTTAATTTCAGTCTTTTGAAAGGGAATAAGGGTAAAGGGCTAAAACAAATTAGTGTATAGACAATATTGTCACTGTGCCTCAGACTGCTGTAAAGGATGAATCATGGTCTCTCCCAAGACTCAAGTCAAAGCTTTTTGATTTCATACATCTACCCTAGATTTCCACTGTCCATTCTTTCCAATCCACCTTTGCATTCTAGCTCCAAGTGTTGCAAGAGGTTCTCTATGTCTCTGTTCATAAACAGAAAGGATTGTTCTCTGTGCTCCCAAGGAGCACACCATCTCCTTGAATGGCATTATCTGTATTGCTTGTGTGTTTGGATGGTATCTAAACATTCATCACAGCAGCGTGCTGTGAAGTGACATCTCTGATGGGAAATCTATGGGATTATGCCAGGGTTTCCTTGCAAAATCAGTATGTCTTGGACTACACACTTATCCAAGGCCTGAGCAATCATACCATAGAAAGCTGCAATAAGGGTAGGTTGGTAGCCCAGTACTAGGAAAACCCGATCAGTGAAGGTGTCTCTTCAGGAGACTGGGAGGAGTATGAGGGACAGGAGTACTCATACATAAGTATACTTAGGCTTGACTATACTAAAACACATCATTTCATAATTAATTTCAGGCATCACTATGAATCAGTGGTAATTTTTGCTTTGCTAGCATCAAATTGCTAGCTCAACTCCTGAAGTAATATAATATTGCAGAAGAAAGGTTTTCTCATGGGATAGCTCTTTCCATTCCTGATTTAGTTATCTTCACAGAGCTGAACCAGGACCTGTGGACTCACTAATCTTAATTTTTAATTGTTTCAATTTTCCATGAAGACTGAAAGAGAGAAGGAGAGACCATTCTAATGTGTATCGTTAAAAATCAGTGGGGTTTTCTTCCCTATCAAATCCTTCCTGCTTTGCCAGGAAGGCTGGACAGGTTCATGTAGATGGCAGTTGGAAATACTTTATTTAGGACCAACAACTGGGGGTAAGAGAGGAAAAAATCCACCATCTGGGGAACTGAGCAGTGCTGAAGAACATGTCTATGTCCCAGCAGCTCTGCTGTAGAGTAGGCAAGACAAGCAACAAATACAGGGCAGCTGAGCGTATGGGAGATCAACAGAGAGGGCTTTTAAGAATCTTTTTGAGATGAGTTAACTATTCAGACCTCTAGGGCATTAATCGGTTCCACTTTTACTGTTTCCCATCAACTAACCATCTGCAGGCAACACCTTTTAACAACTTGCTGTAACACATTTACTGGACATTTTGTCATTGTAGTATATTTGGGATATCAAAAAACAGCTGGTGGAAGGCCATAAACAAGGGCTTTATTACATATTGTTTATCATCACTTTAGATTTGGAAGGCTAACCAAGAAAGTTAATGTACAGCAGCAAAATTAAGACGTATCTTCATTGTTGCCAGAAAGGTTACTTCACTAATAATATGCAAATGGAGCTTCACTGCACATAATGAATAATAACTTTAGATTAAAGTCAGAAATTTCTTTTAGTAGTACTTGCAATAAGAATTTTTGCATTAATTTAATAATTAATTTTAAAATTATCATTTCAGTGAGGATGAATACATTATTTATTAAATGTAATTGAAGTATTTATTAGGTGAGTAAGAAACGATGAACAGCAGTGGGTGGTTTTGCTATTTTATGACATAACCTCATCTGGTCTTTACAAACTATGGTGGTCTTCCTGTATTGTTATAGCAGATTGATTACCTTCAGGAAAAATAATAGGTATTATTACTTGCAGTACTTGGTAGATTTTTCCTATTGTTTGTTTCTTCCTCTTGAAAGAAGGAAGAAGGGAATTGGAATATTAACAAAGACCACAATATACTGGCAGACTAAGCTCTAGTTACATATGACCATTTTTTGCTCTGCACTCTAAAATTTAGATTTCAAGTGTGTCTGTTAATCATTTGACAGCATCAACCCCTCATAAAGTCAGAGCATTAGTAGAAAGTAAATTCAATATTAGAGTTGTCAAGATTAGCATTGACTTGCATTGACAGCAACAGTAGATGCTACTTAACAACTGAAATGAACTCGTTAGAACACAATGAAGGATAAATAAGGAAATCAGCAACACTAGTTGCCTTTTTATGTTTCTGGAACAGTATAAAACATTATGAGTTGTTCAATTGTTTTAAAGAAAACAAATTTGAAATTGATCCAAGAGTCTTTGAGCAACAATACGGGGCAAAAGAAATCAAGGTATCTGTTCTAGTTTCTGACTAGGATCCAGTATTGGAAAAAACGTTGGCTTTTGGATATGCCTGTAAGGGACACAATTTGATGTAGCAAAGACAACAGCATGTTCTGTCCTGTTTTGCAGAATTTATTCCACCTTCCTACCAGCCACGTTTTCACACAGTCAAAAAACAGAGGTGAAAAGGTAGTCTCATCTGAGGTGTGTTGGTTTCTAGCTGCACTCAGCTAGTTCTCTCCATTCTGGAAAAAAAAAATCTCAAAGTCTGAAGAACTATGAAATTTACAGGGACACTTAAAATCATATTTAGTGTTCTGTGCCCATGATCCAAGAGTACAAGGAAGAAACTGAATTTTACTAAGAAAATTTTTTTCCAGAAGCATTAAATATTTGAACTTTCTTCCTCTACCAATATATATATATATATATATATCACAGCAAAAAAGAATAGAAAAACCTTTCTTTAAAGATAAATTGATACCTCTCCCTTTAATGCTTAAATAGTTTTCCTTCTTTCACATCATCATCTACATTTTAAAATGGTATGCTTGATCATATTTTAATCTATTTTCTTTTAACAAGTATTAAGTAAAATATAGGCTGCCATACGTTGTTATCGAATTAGAATTTCAGCAATAGATTATAATAAGTAAAATGAACATCCCAAAATTATCCCCACAAAACTCCTCTGTCACAATGTGCCCACTTGTATTTTAAATGCACCATCCCCAGTAAATATAAGCTATCAATATTGATTAGAATAGTTCAGTTGGAAGGGGTCTTCAAGAATCACCAAGTCTAACTGCTTGGCCACTGCAAGGCTAACCAAATGTCAGAGGATATTATTGAGGGCATTATACTAAATTTCTTTTACATTCAGAGACATATGACACCAACCAACTCTCTGGAAAGACTGTTCCAATATTTGGACACCATCAGAGTAAAAAATTTTGGTTGTAAGAAGTTTCAGTCTTGTGGACGTGTGCACGACAAGGCCTAGCATCTAGAAGTTAAAACTGGATGCCAGAATTGACTATCAGAAGAAGTGTTAGAGTTGATTACGCTTGACGTTTTCATATTACGTAGTTACAATGTTATCTGCATCCCAGAAAAACTTCTGTGGCATCCAAACGGAGACCAGCTCAAAGTCTTAGTATTTGTTCCTGGTGTTGCAGTTCATGCCATGCCTTTTATTTTACTTGATGATTCTTATAGAATAATTATAATAATTGTGAATAATTAAAACTGTGGATTGGTTTTAACTCCACAGTGTTGGGAAAAAAAGGAAATTGTGTGGCAATGGATGGTAAGAACTCTGACTGACTTTAGAAAACTGGCCTTTGTTTGCCCCATGCAATCGATCTCGAGGGAGGCAAGTGTTAATTCTCTAAAGAGCTCTGCTTCTTTTTTCTAGTGTTTTTCTGTAGCTTTTATTACATCTACTATTATAGTGTGGTATGTTGATATGTTTCATTGAAAAATGGTTACATAGCTGCTTTAAATTTAATTATCTTTACCTCAAAAATTTGTCAGATGTTGGCTCTGAAGATGTTCCTCTTCCATCCCTGGCTTTCTGAACTGCTGATAATGGCAGGGTAGTGTCCTGGGCAAACTTTTCCCTCCATTTTCACTGAGAAACCTTTCAACCAGCTTAATTGATTCTCCCACTTGACTGTGTATTACAAGTGTTTGATGGGATAAGTTTATATATGTCTATAAAAGTGAAAAAGTGATATACAAGAGACACTTGTGACTCATGGTCCATTATCATGATTAACTTCTCTGAAGTCCTGTAATGAGCAATCTGTCACTTACATGCTAGTAGTACATCACTGCTTAATGCGCTGAATATTTCTGTATTGCTAAAAAGCTAATAATCCATTAAGTAGCCTGTCTCACTATAACAGATCTTTACCAGTCTTGGAAAGAGGGTTAAAAGGAATCTTCCAAGATTTCTGTACGACTTTTTGGATTCTACCTCTTGTAATAAAATGTCCTCACACACTGAAAGCCTTGGCACAGCAGACCGTGTCCAGCACAGTCATATATTTATGTGTTACAGATGTCTGCTATGCCTATCTTCTGTCACACTTTGGCACATTATTGTAATTTATTGTCCAGCAAGCTCATTTCTGCTGAAGTGTCTGAACTTGTGTTTTCAGCTGTATGTTTGAGGATTATTCTTAAGGGTTTTCTCAGATAGGTTTGCATTTTATGTTTGACTTTTCTAGTGACAGTCAGTTGTGGAAATGTTTAGTACTTGAGTCACATTAACTTTAAATGTTTCCTCTTACCCTTTCTTATGCTGGAAATCTGTAAGTACTCTTGGAAGAACTGCTGCTTTAAGAAACATCCAACCAGAACTCATTTTTTTTTCCATTCTGCACCCATTTTCAGTAGTCAGGGTCATCTTTTAATCTGTTTACACAGTGGTTTACACTGGTGTACTCTCATTACTCAAAGCCAGACTTCAAAGACATTGCATTACCAGAAAGAGTTGCCCAGTGAACACTTTGGGTAAATTATGTGTCAGAGTAAACTTTTCAGATGCAAAATATTTAAAGAAAAATATGAATGATCACACTTTTTTTTTTTTTAAATTAGGGCACACTTATAATTAATTTACTGTAGGTAGGCTACAAGATTATTAATCCGTTACCAACTCAGACAAAAAAAATAGATAGCATGTCATAGAATAATCCATAACTTCTTTTATTGATATGTTCATTCCCATCTGTTTCAGATGCCACTCCTGTCAGTACCAAGCTTAAAATATCTACTGGCCGTTTCTGAATCGTTTAGATGTTTGATGAGAACACAGCCTACTGAATAGTACTTACTTTCTACAGTCCTATAAGCACTTCTAAAATCAGCTAGATTTACTTCATACACAATATTTATTGAGACTTTTTCCTTTATGTCAAGCTTTGTGAAAGAGTTTTCCTTAAAGCAGACATGGACAGTTTTGCTGCTTTTAGCAAACAAGAATTTTGGTTATCAATATTAATTTCAGGTTGCTATTAATTCTTTTATGCACATGTAAACTGGTTACAATAATTTGTAGTTACAATTTCTTTTTTTTAAACAGTAATTCTAGCTGTAAATGGCACATCTATCACCTGCCAATTTTGTGCCTGGAAAAGAAACATTTATCTGCTTCAGATAATGACGTCAATTCTTGATAAAATTTGGATTTTTACATATTTTTTTAATTATATCCATATACATATTTAAACCAGGTACAAATTTGGAAAGCATACAAGAGTGGGCTTCAGCACATGACATACATCCGTATCTACTGACAATTTCCGCTATTTGTGTGTATGCAGCAGTGTCTAAACATTACAAAGCAAAAGCAATCAAAGGTAACACAGTAAAGATAAAATGAAGTTTTAACAATTTTGAATCTTAAGTTAAAGTACTCAGATATGAGGCACAGTCTACAGCAGTGGAAATGAGCAAAAAATATCACCCCACAAAGCACAGTGTAAACAACGTGATTAGCAACCTCCCAATCCTGAAATAAAAAATAACAACAACCCTGATTCATAAAACAGGCAGACTTCCTTGGCTCCAAAATAAATACCAGCTTGTCAGACTGTTTGACTGTATGAAGCACCTGGCATGCTCTTGATACTATCCAGGTTGTAAATCATAATGAAAAAATATCAGAGACCTGGGCTCAGTGACCCATGTGGTTCTTTTCATCTCTGTGTTCCTGTGATTAACTATTCAAACAAGATCTACAGAGCCTGATCTAACTGATCTGCTTGTCTTTAGATGCTCAGGAGTACCTCTCCATCTGTTTTCTATGTATCCATCCCCGTGGCACCTGGGATAATTCAGCATTAAAAGCACGGCAAGGCTTGAGTCAGCCTCCTTGAGCTATTGCAGCCTGAGCTTTGGTTTGGGGCCAAATCTTTACATGTGCTCAGGTGTGGGTGAGTTTCTGACTTTAATAAACTCCTACCTTTGCCTGCCTTGCAGATGCTGAACCACTTTAAGGTGCCTGAAGTTCACTGCAGGTCTGCTTCCTGAAAGACTCAAAGAAGCAAACAGGTCCCCAAGAAGACTACAAGAGAGCTTCTTTGCTGGAACATATGATTTAGGTGCACTTCAGGTGTTTAGACAAGCTGAGTTTCTAGCTCAACCCAAACACAGGTGCCTGAACATCAGTAAGATGTTCAAATCCTGGGTGTCTAAATCCATATAATTATCACTACTTTTATTATCATAGAATCGTTTGTTTTGGAAGGTACCCCAAGGATCAACAAATTCCAACCTCACTGCCACAGGCAGAGCCACCAACTTCCAGATCTGGTAACTAGACCAGATTGCCCAAGTCCCCAGCCAACCTGGCCTTGAACGTCTCCAGGGAAATTACTGTAGGAGACATCACATTCATGAAATTTCCACTGTCTCCCAAGGAGCCAAAAGTCAAGAGAGTGCAGGCAGTAGATTGTCACTAGGGAAGAGGGACCTTCACAATCCAGTCTTTGCTCTTATTTACCCTTCAGAAAATCCATTTTGTCAGGGCTCTGGTAAGACATCATTGTCTCTTAGAGCCTGCAAACAACTAAAACATGATGTTCTTTTGTAGAGTTAAAGGATATTTATTATGCCTATCAAATAAATCAAATATGCTTATAGTATTGTTTCACCTGCTTTATTAAAAATGCCTTTCCTTTTCTATCTCATAATGTTCACATTCCACAGTTCTGCCTGGCTTTTTTCACTTACTTCTCTAAATATTTGTCATTGCGTTATTCGAGAGAAAGAGAGACAGAGAGATCCATACGGCTTTCAGGAAGAAAAGATTTAAACAGGCTGAGAATTAGTTTATTCATTGATTTGTCTTTTATGTCACTTAGAAAGCCTTAACTGTGCGACAATTTTTTGTCATATATCATGCACACTCTCACACTGAAGCAGCCTTTATTTGACCTCTTAATCAATCTGAGTGCCAGTGCAGGGAAAAAGGAGGCAGATACAAGATAGCTTATATAAACGCCAAGTTGGCTGTGTTCCTCTGAACCATCTGCACTCCTCACCATGGTCAGACTAAATGTCTGCTAATGGCCCCCTTCTTCTATGATCCATTTATATGTTCCTAATTCCTTTTTTTTTTTTCTTTTTTTTCTTTTTTTTTTTTAAAGTGGAAAACAAATAACATTATTGGACCTGCTCCGCTTCAGTGCAGCTGTGAATTGCAGGCCTAGAAAGGCAGCCAAGGAGAAGTCAGACAGCAAAGCCTTTCTGCTTAGAGAAGCAAGGCCAAAACTGCTGATTTGGCTTCGTTTCGATACATGATATATTTTTTTAATCTATAAATTTTAATGTGGTCCTTAGAGGACATATTTTGGGCTGATGCTTTTCTCATTTCTTTTCTTCTTCCTCCACCCTTCAGAAGCAAAGAGGCTCTTGGATTTTTTCCGGGTTATAATTACTAGAGCTTGCAATCTGTTAATCCATCTGCAGATAGGATGAAACTTGAAGTCAAGGGCAATTATATGTGAAGATAAGATAGTGACCAGGATTGGTTTTCTGAAAGATTAGCCTTTGGCCTTAAAACAGTGCTTCATTTGTAGTGTTTTGAAGCTAGCTAAAAGGTGTATTTTGCAAGAAGGATGAGAGGAAAAGTGGACAAGAGCCAACAAAACAAGGCCCTGAGTCCAGCTGGGAACTCCAGCTACTCCTGTGTTACCAATAACAATTAATCCTGGCTCTCTAAAACTGAATGCAAATCTTTAATGCTTCCTCCTAGAGAATAGCTTTATGCAACAGCCCATCTCTGTGGTGCTACTTTTCCCTATGGTTAAAAGAGTTATATAGTCTATACTGACCCACTGCCAGCAGCATTGAATCATGGTCAACATCTTCCACACACAACCATAAGGACACGTACCCATTCTTACTTTGCTCAGTCAATGTGAACAAGACTCTGCTCTGATTTAAAAAAACCCTGGCTGGCTTAGTACAGCACTGAGCACCATTCGTGTGGTAAGAAGTGCCTGGGAATAGCCCTGGGAACAGTGCTTAATCCATGAAAAAACGAGGCTATG
Organism: Lagopus muta; assembly: GCF_023343835.1. Classification (NCBI taxonomy): domain Eukaryota; kingdom Metazoa; phylum Chordata; class Aves; order Galliformes; family Phasianidae; genus Lagopus; species Lagopus muta. The sequence goes on along the minus strand of NC_064472.1, from coordinate 3,367,689 downwards.
GACCCAAACCTGGCTCACACACTGAATTTATTTGCTATGCTAAACCTTTCTTTGTAATGTTCATGATGTAACAGCACCCAGGTACAGCACCCCAGCAATGAAGGGAAGACTTCAAGATCATCATCATAATCATTGCGAACCTTCCGAGGGTGCATCGTGCAGTCTTGACTACCAAAGGGCTGCTGCTCCTTTTCTCATGCATTTGCTGATCCATGTATCTTCCCATTGCTCTCCATTGCTTTTCGGGATCAGAAATTGGCTAGCTCTTTTTTGCAGCACTATTTTGTTTTCAAAAAGGAAAAAAAAAAAAAAAAAAGCACTCAAGGAAAGTAAGTGAATGACTAAGTGAAATCAGAGCACTTACGCATCACATTTCAAACAAAAAGAATATGAACAATATCAACAAGTCATTACAGAAAGACCACTTGATTGTTTCATTCTGTGCTCTAGCCTCTTTATGTGAACCACCTCTCTTACAAGCTACCTAGAGTCTATCATTGATTTTGTATGGTGATATAACCCTACCATCAGAAATTGTTGCCCATCAAACTGAAGATTCAGTTCTTTAAGGGTACTAGTGTTTTCAATGAAAACCAGTGGGAAATGGGTTTCTAAATACCTTGGATAATCCTGACTGAACGTCTTCAATTAGTGCCCCCGGTTCCATATTTTGGAATCTGCAAATGGTTTCTCATCTTCAGTAGTGCCCAGTAACAGCCCTTCGCATCAGCAGAGGGTATGGCTTGTCCAGTTCTCCTGAAAAGGAAGTCTGTGATGCATAGTGAGTCCTGCCTGCCTGCAGTTCGTTATAGCCAGAATATAAAAATCAGGTCTCCTATGTGTTTCACTCACTTCTGCTGCATGATTGTTTTGAGTACAGTATCAATTCCGCTCCAATCAAATCACAGAATCATTCAGCACAAGAGACTGTCTTCAGATGAAGTTCACCTTATAGTCAATTAACCTTGCAGGAAGGATATTTTCCTTCATCTTCTTTTCCTACAGGACTTCTCTGTAAATGTGTGCATGTGTACACGCATGCAGCCTTTAGGAATATCTAATTTTCTGGGCAAAAAGCCAGATATTGCAGGTTGGAGGTTTTTTTAATTAATTATTAAAGCAAAGAGCAATGCATTCAGTGGAAGCTGCTCTCACCCCTTCACAAGTCAAACTCAGACTAGTGGAAGGCAAGGAGGGTTGCTAGACATGTTGAAAATAAGGCTTGTTGAGCCAGCGTTAATTGTGCTTTGCTGTGTCAAGTGTGCATTTCCCTGCAGAACCCAGTCCACAATCAGGTTATGAGCTGCTCTCCCCACTGCATTGCCTTGGAGGCCCCCAAGGCCAGGCTTCAAAATTGCTTCCTTCAGTTTAATGCTGAGCTCAATAGAACCAAAGCAACAATGAAAATCTCTGCAGTGGAGAGTGCAAAAGTACATTGCTAGCATTGCTTAGGAGTTACACTACAGCTATGCTTCCTCTTCCTCTATTCTCCCGAAACTGCAGAGACTGATTTATAAGTGCATTTCCTTGCGAGCTAAGGGTATTGATGGCAAGCCACATTGCCAGGAATAATACCATTAATTTTAATGGAAATAAGTCACTTATGACCTAACGCTCTGTAATTGTTCCACACAATGTGTTGATTACATAAAGTCTAAGGTTTCCTCCTGAAAAAACATGCAGGGATTTTTTGGCCCCAAACGTTTTCTTTGTGGGGAAAAAAAAAAACAAAAAAACAAAAAAAAAACCTGCCTCTTGGAGGGAGCAGGTATTGGTTATAAAGGTGTTAAGGGAAATTAATTGTTAGTAAGACTCTGAATAACAAAAGCAGCATAACTCCTGTTAACAGATGGTTGTAACCATTGCAAAGTTTGGTTCACAAAAAAAGAAGAGTCAGCATGTAAATAATCAGGATCCTCAGATGATCACTGTTCGTTGTCACTGTAAATGACAAATTGCACTGCCTTCCCTATTTCATCTCAAATAATCCTGCACCTACCAACTGCTGATATTATAATTCATATGCCCATAGGTGGAGAAACTGCCTCCCACTTCATAAAGAAATATTTGACCAGAAACTCACACAAAAACATAGGAACAGGACTAAAACCACGAACTCTTTCTGTATGTATTAGAAACACTTTGGCCCTGATTTCATACTCAATTAGAATGTGGTTAATCCACATGTGAGAAGAAGGTTCTTGTCTGAATCTTATGTATTTCCTTTTACTTTGCAAGATTCTTGTTCAAATCTTTATGCTGTGAGAATTATAATTGTACAAAGAGGATTAACTTATAACAGATTTTCATCTTTATCAATATGTCTCTCAAAATACAAGAATAATCTGTTACTTGAATCAAGGTGTGAGGTTCATGTATATCATAGGGGAGCAGTCCTGATGTTACATTTAAAACTTCTGGCACTTATCTATAATCTACATAGATTCCAACTACTACTGAATATCATGCTGTTATTATTGCCCTACAGTCAAAACTCAAGCTGGAGAAAAGTGCTGTTTTGCAACTATTTAGTTAATTTTCAACTTCATTTGCTTCATTCAATCGTTGCTTCATTATATCAAACCTACCATGTAAGAAGAAGTCATCTCTACTTTCTAAAATGAAAGAAGGTGGACAAGTAGATACATAGAAAATCAGGGAAATTTAGCTTTTGTTTATCAAGTGCAAAGCAAGTAGTAGTGATTCATAGAATCATAGAATGGCCTGAGTGAGTTGAAAAAGACCATAAAGATCACCTAGTTTCAAGCCCCTGACATGGACAGGATTGTCAAACACCAGACCAGGCTGCCCAGAGCCACATCCAGCCTGGCCTTGAATGCCTCCAGGGATGGGGCATCCACAACCTCCTTGGGCAACCTGTTCCAGTGCCTCACCACCCTCTGTGTGAAAAACTTCCTCCTAATAACTAACTTAAACCTCCCCTGTCTTAGTTTAAAATAATTCTGCCTTGTCCTATCACTATCCACCCTCGTAAACAGTCATACCCCCTCCTGTTTATATGTTCCCTTAAAGTATTGGAAAGATTCTCAACTTCTCCAGCTCAGGAAGAATGGTGTGAATTTTTCCTTGTGTTACAATACTTCTTTATTGTTCTCAGTCCACATAGACTTGATTCTTATGCACCAAAACACACCCTAAATTTAATGACAATAAATAAGAGAAGGAAAATATAAACAGATTATTTTCATGGTCAGGATCTAAACTTCAATCTCCTAGTCCAAATCTGCTTCCACCTGTGCAGTGAGGATGTTTGAAGGCCTAATAAATGTGATTGTGTGCTCAGGTTATTCCTAAAATCACTGCCAAATTCAGAACAGACTGTAAAGTGCTCAGGTACTACGGTAACGAACTCTGTCTAAAATCCTCCCCAGATAAGACAGACAGAGCGACCTTTAAATCTACTTGCCTTCATTTTGGTATCTTATCTGCATTTTACAGTTCCTTCTTAATGTTTGAAAGTGTGGAAAGTTTTCATCATTCATTTCAGCTGCTGAATCCAAATATGAATTTATTGGAGAAATTCTGTCACTTGGTCCAGAAATAAAATGCACTTTGAGGTCTAAAATGGGCTCACTCATAACTTTCCTAATGACTAAGATTATATCAAGATCACAATGAACACAGTGCTTCATTCCCAGCAGAACTCTATGGAGATAAACCATTGTTATAATTACTGTCTTCAATTTAGGGTGAGTCAGACACAATTTCTTCTGTTGAAATCAACATCTGAACCCTTTTCAATTAGCTTTGTATTCGTTGGAGTGGCTCCTTTTGTCCTACAGGGTTTTATGTCTATTTGGTGAGAGTTTATTTTGTGTAAAGGACCCCTGTAGCGCATCTACTCACAGGGTTGTGGGCTGGGTTATCATCTGTCGTCTGGAAAGATCTTTGCGGAGTAGAGATGTGAGCAGAAGGCATATCGTGGTGGTGGAGATTAAAACATAGTTTAAGAAAAAAGCTATTCAGGTATTTCTTTTCTTCTTCTCCATACACCTGACAGTCTCTCCTGTTGTGGACCTTGAAGGAGGTGAAGAGTAGAGATACGTCAATACTGTTAGCTTTGAGCCCTATCTTGTACTGAAATTCATGAATTCTGAGCTTTTAATTGTACGTCAACATTTGTAGAGTGATACAGCCAAGAGGCAATACCTTTACTCTTTTTAAGAATAAAGAACAGTTCAGGAAAAATATTTTTGCAAGGGACCCTTGGAATTCATCTAGTTCAACTCCTCTACTGAAGCAAGTTCCCTACAGTAGGTCTCAAGTAACTGTGAGGAAAAGCCACCTTCCATACAGCTGATGAAACTTGAGTAAAACTCATCAACATTGCACATCGTTCTTTGAGAAAACCTTTGACTCAAACTGCGCCCTCCTTCTGATGGAATTACCATCCTACCCTGGCTCTAAAATTATCTGAAGGAATGACATTTTCTAAAACCTCAGTGGTTACCTGCAAGCCTCAGACTTTAGATATAGCATCCTCCGGAGCGTAATTACTCCCTGATGACAAGGAGTGGACATGGTACAGTTTTGGTGTGGAGTTAGCTTCTACCATCCAGCAAAGGCTGTGGACAGAGATAGTATTGCAGGTTTTCCTCAAAAGTAAAACATTTAAGCATTCTTTAAGATCTGAACAAATTGTTGCAGGGTGTAATATTGCCATTGCACTGAAACTGTTGGGCTTGAAATCACTGTGTGTCATCACGTGGGTTTCACCTGCTCGTAGACAGATGCCTTTTTCCTTTTCCTGGAACCTAGTTATAGCAAAGATAGATAAAGAGATATGCTCCTGTGATTTATATCACAGCTGCAACCACGGTATGTGAAGACTCGTGGTAGGAGACGTGGATGCCAGTAATCTAAGAGTTATTTGGATTCCAAATCCCATATTGTGTTGGCAGAAATCTTATGACTCCATTAAGATGTGTTATACTGCATGGAAAATAGACACATCAATCATCTTCAGTTACATATTTAGAACTCATGATATTTAAGAGAACAATGATCTTTAAGATATAAAAATAGTACACTCTATCTATCTTAGCAGACTTAGTTCAAGTTACATGGCAAGCGAAATTGTCCCAGTGATTTAAATTCACTGTAGGGAATGAATTAACTAAAATTAACGTAGTAAGAAGGGTTGGGTGAGAATAATGTGCATGCACGATGGAGCTATGATCTATCCCAGAGCTTTGTGCAGCCTACCAGAAACAAAGTGAGTGAGTGCTGGATCATGCAGTATGAAAAGTGATGCTGTGGGTGCTCATCTGTTCCTCACCAGTGGGTTATCTGCAATTGAAGGTTTGAAACCCACAGGATGAACTATTTATTGTAGTTAGGGACAGCAAAGCGTTAGCCAAGCAAATTGAGACAGACTACATGGGAACGCAGAGAATTATGGTAAATGCACCATTTTGGAATAAATAGCTGCACAGTAAGCATAAAGAATAATTCAGAGGAGAAAAATGACAATGGGCATATGTCCTGGAGGGTGCTAAATCCAAAGACACCCTGCTGGAGGATAGTTTTCTTTTCTGTTTCTCTCCACCACTTCATACAAAAATGAGGTCTTTAGGGACAAGAGGAACATTGCAGGAAAATCAGCATTCTTTTCCCCTCATAATATTTTATCTCTAGTAAAAGAGAATAAATAAATAAATAAACAAACAAATGAGTAAGCCAGAATGAAGTAGAAAGTTCCAGATCAGATCAGACACACGGACTAGATAGTATGTGTATCCAGTCTCCAGCAGCAGCCCCAGTGCCTCAGAGGAATGCATGTAATACCTGCAAAAGGCAGATGTTGGGTAATCTGTACTCAGTGAACATTTCATCCTAAATCATAACAGCTACAGATTGATTTAAATCCTGAAACATGAAGTCTCACATCCCTTTCATACAGTTTTTGTTAGCTTTACCTGTTATCATACTGGATATTCCTGATAATTGTGCAAATCTTACTGATTTCTTGGCTCCCCCATCTTGTGGTTAGGATTTTCATAGCTTGGCTTTACATTTCTTGTCTTTCCATTTATCTAAGCTTTTTTTTTTTTTTTTTTTACTTAAAAGTACTTAAAAGTTAGTTCAAGGTCTATTCCTGGTTTTAAAGAACACCTCCAACTAAGCATCTTTAATAATGAAAAGTTTGTTGTGATGGACCAAATCTCTCTGGCCAACTACATCAAAAGGTTATGTGTAAGGCTACATGCCTGATGATTGTCATTGCAAGCTGCCTGTCCTCCATTTCTGACAAATTAGAAATGAGTTCAATTCTTTCACAGTAGAAGAAACAAGAATTTCACATTGTCCTGTGCCTCTTGCTTGGCTTGTGTCATAGTCATAAGGGTAGGCACAGTTCTCAGGTACAGCAATTTCAGTCCTTTCCGTTTCATTTTGAAATGAAGTGAATGTAGTCTTCAGTCAGTTCAGAAGAGGAGCTTATGCTGATTATTTTAAGGTATTGTCCAATAGGTTTTTAATACAAGGAAAATGAGAAAAAAAGACCAACAAAACAAAAACAAAAGGTATACCTAGGGTGCTTAACTTTCTTCTGCTTCTGGGGATCTTGTAGTTTGCATGCAAACATTCAACAAGTGTTAAGACTGGGAAAGACTGAGGTGGGATTTAATTTCTGTCATTCAGTCAGAAATTGAAGGGATTGTAGCTGTAGGAAATTCCCACTGAATAGATGGAAAAAAATTTGCTTGGAAAGTAGTTATACATGGAATCTGAACAAGACTTTGAGCAACTAGACATAACTTTGAATCCAAACTGGCTCAGAGCAAGGTTTTAAAACAGTTGACCTAGAGATGTCCCCTTCAAACCTTAGCTGTTGTGGAATTTCTTTATAAAGCATAATTCCTATCTAGGATTAAGATATTCAAAATTTGACCAAGGTCCAAAATGTTACTCGAGATTAACCTCTTTAGAGCCCAAATTCAAGTCCTTGTCTTCCAAATCAAACAACCTTTCAAGATAATTAAATGTTTCAGAGGAAAAATAAGGATTGATTTTAGGAAGATTTTGCCTCCTCACAAATATTTCCAATGTTAATCAAATTCAGAATTTGATCTTTAGTCTCTTTTCAATTACGAACATGCCGCCATCATACGCTGACAGTTATTTGGATTTATTACTGTAAGGAAATTTAAGGATGAGGAGAGATCAAACCAAACTGTTTAAAATAAAAAATAAGCATCAACATTGTATTCTGATTGTAAATTTGAAGCATCAGATGAAAGAGCTCAACTTTAAATCTGACAACTCCAGCAAGTGCTGATCTGGTGAAATGGGGCAATTCTATCTTTGTATCTCCTCTACTTTTGATCAGAGAACAACATTTTGGCATTAATTAAAATCTCCTTCTTGGTAATTAAGGGATGGAAATGTTTCAGGGTTTTTTGGGGGTGTTTTTTGTGGGGTTTTTTTTTTTTTTTTTTTTTTTTGGTTGGTTGGTTGGTTGGGTTTTTTTGTTTTGTATTAGTTTTGTCTTACAAAACCATGTTGAGGATTCCAGAAATTGTTTATATCAGAGAATTAACCATGGTACAAGGATCTTCAGGCCAGTACTGTACTCAGGGCTTGCTGCACCTTCATAATGGAGCTCAGAGTTGTTAATGGTGAACTACATTTACACAGAAAGTTGTGTGGGTTCACAATGTAGATCTGTTTCAAGTCCCCACAGCAGTGACTGATAACAGTGAGGCTGGTTATGAAGAAAACTTGGGCAAGGGCATCCCCAGAATCTCCTCTTTACTCTCCTTTGTTCAGACTGACTGCAGCTCCCAGTTCTACTGGAGTCACTGATCTGCAAATCCTGATGGTATGGGGACATCTAATCCTGTTGTCACTGCTGAAACAAGTTCAGGTCATTACATCCCTTGGAGATTTGGTGAAGAGCATTGCAGAGAGCAACACGGGTGATGAATGGATGGGGTGATGGTGTAATTAAATCTGACATATGTTGTTATAAATCAAAACTGACAGAAATCCCAGAAATATTTTAGAAAGCTCTGTGCAGTGTGGAATGTCCGAGTCTTTCAAGCAAAACATAATACCAAAATCCTGACCTTTCTTGTCTTTAGTGAAACTACAACCATATTTTAAATAACTGAGTTGAGAATGTGATGACTGAGGGCATAGAATCTCATGCTCAAGGGCAGCAAGTTATACATCAGAAAGAAAGGGTAGATGTTCTTCCCTTTACTGGGGATACAATATAAACCCATTATCTAAAAATATCCTCTCATCCTTAGATATGATGCTGGCACCTGGACTTATTTATGTGCTCTCAGCAATAAGAGGATATTGATGAGATCTTTCAAAAATATTCTAAATGAAAAAAAAAAAAAAAAAGAAAGAAAGAAAAAAAAAGGAAAAATACCTTAATTCCTTTCAAAACTTTTATCTCCAAAACACAGAAAATCTGGAGATGTTGTGAAATCTGCTATGGACTTTGCTGATGTTGCTGGTTTCTCTGGTTCCCCCTGGAAGCTGTTCAGGCCCTGTCCTGAAGACTGGGAGAATAAAATTCATGGCAGGCAGGCCATCTGGAAATAAGATCATGACCTTCTGCCTGCCCTCTTTTCCCCACAGGTTTGATTGGAAATGGGATTATTCAGTACTTCCTGTCCTGAGAGCAGGTTGGACTTGGTGACCTCCAGAAGTTCCGTCCAACTGAAATTACTGCAAGGTTCCACTGCTCCCTCCTAAACAGTTGTGTAATAGTAAGGAGCATCTGTCATACTTGGCCATAATTCAGTTTATACTTTTACTTTTATCCTAGCCAAATTCTGAAATAAAGAACAATATGATTTTGAAATAAGAGGTTTTAATTAAACGGTGTTCTCTCCTTCTCCTGAGATTACAGAGTCTTTGGGCTGCCGCTGACAATAGTACACAGCTGGGATTTATTCTTAGAAATTTTTGTTATTCTAGTTCTATGTGTTCCATGAGAAGAAAGGAGCGGCCTCAAAGTAATGTTTTCTATGTTTCCTGATATTTTCATCTGCTCCATTTCCAAGTACTTGGTTGCTTGAGAGGAAAACAGAAAGAACTAACACCAAGATTAAGAAAATCAACCCAGAAATGACTTGCAGATTATTAGTTGTCATTAGGTCAAAAGAATTTCAATGGCATGTATGTGCTATCCTTGAGCCTTTTCAAATAGTTGTTCCATGATGGCCAGAAAAGCCATAGTATCCCCTTTGCTGACAAAACAAGAGAGTGGTTTACGAACGCTGCCTCTCTCCACTGAAGTCATGAAGGCCCATCCCGTCACTTCCTGCTCACAAACCAAATTGGCAAGAGATGAATATTTTTTACCAAGCCCACACGTTTAACTGTCTTACAAAGCACTCAGGACTGGGTATCAGTCAAAACAAGCATATGTGAAAATTTACTGTTTTAGCAGATGGAAGCAGAGCAGCTCAACTGCATACAGTAAAAGCCTTAATATTTACACAGCTGGCAAGTTTCCTGTGGTCTAAAGCATTGGAGCTTTTGCCTTCGGAGACAGAAGAACTAAATCAAGCTTTAATTCAGAAAACATTTTGTGTTTAAAGTCTCAAGATGCTATCGAGAACTTCCCCATGGGAAACAAAAGCCAAAGGTTAGGATATTTGAGGAAAAATATGTAGTTTTTTTCCTCTGCTCACCTCAACCTGAAGTAAGGCAATGATATGACAAAAGCACGGTTCTGGATTCTGTGACATTTTCTACAATTGGGCTTTTCTTGACACTGTTCTTCAGCCAAAGATCTCACCTCTTGCCTCTCCTGACCAATATAATTGTGTTGACAGAACTCTGCAGTACAGAGAAAACCAACTTCTGAATTTTATTGTGTTGCTCCTGTGAAGCCCAGTGTAACAGGAGAGAGTGTTATGAAACCAGCCATTAATATTGCACGGTTATGAGTCACTTACTACACAGTGATTTTGTCAGGAGTAAAATCCTGTTCTTGGAAACATTTTCATTCAGAAAGTTAACCATTTCTGACAGACGGTTCTTAGCTAGAACTGTCTTGTCCAAGAGGAAGTCGAAATCCTTTTCCAACACCATGTAAATTAAAGTGTGTTTGTTCACACTTTTCTTGACAGTCAGAAGCAGGTGAAACTTTGCCAGAATTGAAACCTGTACTGAGACTGAGCTAGTCCTGAAACTCCTTTCGAAGGACATTTCAAAGGAAGGGGTAACGCTTCTCCTGCACTTGGTGGTGTGAGCACTGAGGTGGGATTTATAGCTGTTGACTTTGAGCTTTTGCCGTAGCACGGCAGGGTGAAGGATGGATAAACCCTGTTCACATTCAGGCAGAAACGAGTCCTCTGTGTTTTAGCTGCAGGGTAACACCTCTGTTAAATAATAAGGTTCACCTTTTGTTCAGGAAGTGGATGTTGGTACCTCCATGTTGAAGTAGTCCAGCATGGTGTTGCCTTTTCAGCTGTATCCTGCTTTGCATCACACAAATACTGAAGTTGACAAAGTTGCCTTGACACTATCCAGTCCCCACTATTTGCATGCAATCTGCTCTTTAAGTACAGAGGTGGACAGGGAATCTTGGACAACGGTCCCAATAGTTCCAGTAACCATGCCTTGCCTGCTGAAATAGAAACAAATAAATAAATTAACAGCATTTTGTTTCCCTATCTTTTATGGCTGGTTGAGCTAGGTGTTGTTCAGAGAGCACTTCGATACCTCCAGCTGCATGCTGTATTATTCATGTCTTTTCACAGTTCTTCAAAGCAAAACCACTTTCGGTTGTCTCTCGTCATTTGCTACGCGTTGCTGCCATGCCCTGTAAGATCCCTGGTCATTCTTCATCTAAATCAAAATTATTTGTTCCATCAACTCTGTGTAGAAATTATAGTCATAGAATTGTTTGTGTGAAGTCTGGCCATATTCAGATAAATAAGTGACCAGGTTTCACTGTTGCTACTCATGTATATGCTCACACTCTGGATAGGGTACATAATTCTTCCTAATTAGAGAAGCCTCCACATAAAGATCTTTGTATTTGCTCTACACAGTCCTGAAATATTTTGTCTAATGCATATTTGTCTGTATGTCTAATGAATATTTTAAACTATCAGTACAAGTTGACAATTTTGGCACTTTATGTAGATAGCAACCTGTGAAAGCTTCTGAAATGTTCATCACTTCTCACAGCAGCATTCCAGCTGACACATACTGGGACTCCTGATATGAAGATTCAAGGCTCCCCATGGACTCAAACTTTACTTCTTTGCTGTTCTACACATCTAAATAACAGCAATTACAGTTCCTAGCTTTAGAGGGAAAGTGTTGGCTTTCATCGTAGATTGCATGGGTGTACGTGGGCCAAGAATTCAAATCTCTTGTGTCACAAGCCTACTTCATCTCCAATATTCACCCTATACTCACTTTTGCCAATGTTCTCTATTTAATTAGGGGATATTAAAGACAAAACTAAAAGAACAAATTGCTTTTTAATTTGTTCTTTACAGAAGGAGTTTGGAATATAAAAGCTGAAGAGCTGAACCCTTGAGGAGTACACCCACTGCTGAAATAGGATCGGCTGCCCTCATCCTAGATTCATTCTGGCCACTCATTTCTTTCACATCAGCTCTTACTAAGAGTGCTAGATATCAGACACCTTCTTAAATTTCCACAGATCTCCAGTTTCTTTTCTTTAAAGAAAGCACCCATTCATGCAGCCAGCATTTTTCCCTCTGGCTAGATAACACGACACATAGTGATGAAGCCCCAGGAGAGCATTGGGCTAAGCAGGGAGTTGGTTCATCATACAATATTCTAACAGAAAAACATGCAAGAAAAACAAGGACAGCTACCCAGCGTAATGAAACCTAAGTGATTTAAAAAACAGCAGTGCTAGTATGAGGAAGGGAAGGAGCTGGAGAATGGGAGCAGGTTTCATTTGCCAGACCAAGGGTAGCAAAAAAATTACCCTGATCCGATAGACCATGTGAAAAGGATATTACCAGGGTATGAGAAAATTATTTTAGGGGGACAAAATGTATTTTTTGCTGCCTCTTTTCTAAAGCCCTGTTATTTTGCTGTTCTTGGCTTGCATCTGTTAAATGCTGGAATGTCTGCAGGGACATTTTGAAAAGCTGCACAATGTCAATTAAATTTGCCGAGCAGTATATCTTCTTGGAGTACGTGTGACCTTTTCTGTTTGTCATTTCCTGGGCATCACACCAAGTGATCCTCTTAGGATGCTGGCTTTGTGGAGCAGGCCCACAGCAGCAGGACTGCAGGAACTGCAGGTTTCTGGGACCGCTGCCAACCTCCGGATAATTGCCATCAGCAGGAAAGAGCTAGAAAAGCTTGGCTGAGTCCATCTTTTACAGATAGATTGACCCCTTTCTGCCACTGCAGAATCACAGGCAGAGAGAAATACATCTCCAAAAAGACAGAGGGGAGGGGAAGAGGGGCAGAGAGGAATGATTGCAGCAGGAAAGCCACATCTGATCCGAACAGGGGGAGATTTGGAGGTTACACTCACCGCTTCCCTATCAACAATATTTTTAACATCTTCTGCTTTTCGGCAAATGAATCTGAGAATGAAGTTTAAATGCTCAGCTCTGTTATAATAAAATGAGTGTTTCTCTGAATGTGGAGTCATCGCTCTGAGAGCGAGGTGGGAAGGCTGGGAATTTAATGCCCTCATGCAATACATCTGCTGGGAAATTGTAACGTGTATGCAGCAAGCGAAAGAGAGAGAGTGAATGTGTTCTGAAAACCACTGCAGGTGCTTGGAAGGGATATGAGAGAGAAAAAGAGAGAAAGCAATCTGCTTGACCACAGCTTAGCTCAGCTGGCTTATTTGAAAAGCAGTGAGAGCCACAAATGCACCTTACAGAAGCAGAGTGTGGAAAGCAGTGACTTTAATATCCCTATGTCCAATAAGAGTCTAACTGGGGTAAATGGTGGTGATGTGTTCAGGCAGTTATTTCAGCAATAAGAACATCAAGATCCATTGCCTCCTCCATGCACATACCCACATCAGTGCTATGAATGGGGTTCAACAACAGTACAGCTAGCAAAGACCCACAGTGAATGTAGCACAGGAATTTCCAGACCAGACCTGGGATTCTCATCCTGATCTGTAGCAGATTTCCTGGTGCATTTCAGCAGAGCTGGGGCAGATAACAGTGGGGCAGGCCTTGGAGTGTGTCCAAAGAAAGGCAACAAATCTGGGAAGGGTCTGAAGTACTGGTCTTATGGAGAACAGCTGAGGGAACAGGGATTGCTCTGTCTGTAGCAGAGGAGGCTCGGGGGAGACCTTATCACTCTCTCCAGTCCCTGAAAGGAGGTTATGGCGAGGTGGGGTTTGGACTCTGCTCCCAGGTAGCAGAGAGAGAATGAGAGGTGATGGCCTCACGTTGAGCTGGGGGAGAGTCAGGTTGGATATTCAGAAACATTTCTTCCCAGAATGAGCAGTTAGACATTGATGCAGGCTGCCCAGGGAGGTGGTAGAATCACAGTCCATGAAAGTGTTCGAGAGCTGTGGAGGTGTAGCACTTGGGGATGTGGTCAGTTGACATGATGGGGATGGATTGATGGACTTGGTGATCCAACTTTAATGTTTCTATGATTCTAACTCTGTCTGAAATATCAAGCCTGCTGTAGGCAATCCCAAGCAATGAAAGAATTGAGGAGTTAAGGAGGGAAGCATATGTCACTTCAGTCCCACTGACTGCTCTGCTAGGGGTACGGGAACTATGATTCTGCCTCCTTCCAACTCTCCACTCACTGAGGGGCAGTGATCATGCAAAATAGAGAAAATCCAAACCACAAAAATGCATAAAAATAAGTATAAACTCTGCAAATCAAAGATCTCTATGAAAACATATGCTCCTGAGACAAAATCTCTCTGCTTTGTCTCTATTAAGTTGTTCAGTGCTATAAAAGCAGTAACGTGCAAATTCATTCACTAGCAATGATGCTTTTTCTCTTCCCTTACCCATGATCTATCTCTCAGTTGCCAACATAAATAATACTTGGGTTACAGTAATGTCCTGTGGCTCCGGACTGAGGGAGCTTCAATGCATAAGGTGCTGAGCAAACATGTATGGAGGCATAATGCTGTCAGAAGTTATCCAGGTCATATATTCTGTGGCTATATTCCTTCCTCTGAAGAACACACTCTGCTTGGCAAATGCTTGGCCTTCTTCTGTACGTGACACTCAATGTCAGTGAGTGACATCTCACAGATGACACATTATTGGTAGAGCAGGTGCTGGTGGCAAGGGCTATATTTAAAAAGCAGAGGTCTAAAAATGGCTCTGCAAGGCTCTGTGTTTAACAGCTCTCAGTCATTTCCAGAGCAGATCTGATTCTCTTACAAGGCCTTTCTTCCCTTCCTTCACCAGAATAGGAAAGCCAAGAAGTGTTTCCCTGGATCACCAGAATGCCCACATAATCTTAGGTGCACCATGTTTATGATTCACTTAAAAGATGAGCACATCAGAGCAGTTTCCAAAGCTCTAAATTAGAAGGCTTTTTAAAAAAAAAAACAAAAAAAACAATAGATTAGACAAATCCCCTTGTAAATTTATCACTGGAGTAGCTTCTATATGTCACAACATAAATCTGCCTTCATCATACCCCAGTGTTATTCTACAGAAGGGCAGGTGGACATATTGCCATGAACTAAGAAACAGTGTACATTTCTGATGTGCCATTCAGTCTCTGGTAATTTCACATAATTCAGAGTAAAAAAGTGATAACCTCTTCTAGAATTGGCATAAGTCTGAGGATGTGTATTAGGGTGAAGGCAACAGAGATGATTCTTAGAGCCATAGGATAATTTAGGGCTGTCAAAATGATGCCAAACCACCAGCACACCATCTGCAATGACTGCGAATTGATGGCTGCCCTTAAATCTGTACTGCTGCATGAAAGGTTTCCCAGTCATTAAGCTCCAAAAGTGTGTTTGGCATTCAGGTGTGAGTTTGCACCAGGAACATCCTAGACAAAGCAGGGAAGCAGTTTTAAGCCTTCTATTTTGGGCCCAGGATGTTTGTTGTTTTTCTTCTTCAAGCAGCCTCCATTTGATCCACCTGTGAGTGAGTGTTGAGGTTGGTGGTGAGATGCTGGTCTACAGGCAGAAAAAGCTAGCACTATCCATTCATGTTAGTTTGAAAAGCATTGCCAGACTTCAGCTTGTAATGTGGTATCCAATCACTTTTTCTACATGCTTCTTAGAGTAATCCTAGTTCAAGTGTGGTCTCTGGTAAATGCAAGGGAATAAAGCTGAAATTTAAGCAGTCTAGATACCCATTCATTTATTCTTAGGAAATTTAGAAGGATTACGTTTTTGCTTTTATTTTTATTCACCTCGTTTTGTTGCTTTGGTTTGGTTTTAGTGAATATATGTTAAGAAACTGCATATTATGTCTGGAGGAACTGTCCACATCACAGATTTGCTCACTTTTGTGGATGACGTATACAAGAAAAGAACTCTATACTTTATTTTGTTTCCATTTTCCACCCTCATTTTTCAGCTGAGACATGTAAATGCTTCTCACTGAAATCAGGAGGAAGACGCATGGGCATACAGGGTAACAAAAGTCATTATCAAATCATCCTCCAGCACCAGGTGCTGGAAGGCACAGTGCTGTTAGTTGACCTGGCACTCACTTCCATTCCTCTCTTTAACACAACATATTTAAAAAGAAAACCAAGGCAAACAGCTCTACCCAAGCTAACAAAAATCAAACCTCTTGCAGCAGGTGAGGTGAAGTCTAACTCTGAGGAAACAGAGAGACTGACAGTGGCTCAACATCAGTTCAAGAGGTGGACATAGCACTGAGAATAAGGTTCAAACTGAGAGCAAAGAGGCATCCATGGAAAAAACTGTGACTGACAGAGGAGTAATGTAATTAAACAGTTTAGCTCCTTAAAATAAAATAATCTCACACACAAACAAATCCACCAGTCCTGTTAACCACCTGTTCAGTGAATTGCTGCCTATGCACCAACTATGTTACTTGGGCACAAACCCAGCATGGTTTTGACTAGTGGCTACTGCACTATTTTGAAAGAAAATCCATTGGACAAAGGTGTTTTCATTCTTCTGTGTTGTAGAAGAAAATGTCTTTACCTTCCTTCCTCTTTGTGCTTCTTCCAGTCTTCAGCTACAGATCCTTTAATGTCAAGAAGCAAGGTCTCAGTCTAGATGAGTCTGGAATAGTGTCCATCTCTGAGATAAGGGCGAGGTCAGACTAGATTATTTTCTTTTCCTAAATGAAAAGACTTCTTCCAGAAAGTTTCCATCCTTCCTCTCTATACTTCTGTCAGGTTTCTTCCTGCAGGACACAACCTACCGCCCCTACTGCTGTGGTCTTTTCCTGGTTTAAGTTTCAAATATGATAGTTGGCTTCTGCCAATAGACTCAACGTACCTGAGACAATGAATCACATCCAATGATTCTGCTTTATGCCTTATTTGCATCTCAGTTCCCATAGTAGCATCTGCAGATCCACCAGCATTATTATCTGCTCACCTCAGATGCCCTGATGTCTAGGGTGATGTCAGTCACACTTTTTCATCCTAATTCCTCCTCCTGCTCATTATTTGTTTTATGAAAAAAAGGAAACAAAGGTTTGTCCTTTTGTTTTCACTGTCCTACATGACCCTTCCTCCTCTCTGATGTCCTTAATGTCTTTCAAATTCTCAAGTTTAAAAGGAGAAAGCTTTGTATTTCTTACTCACAGCAAAAAATAAACTCCAAAAAACAAAGAAGAAATCTACAGTAGTCCCAATTGCTCCATAAATTTCTAGGCATCTGGAGTAACTTTGGAAAGCTCAGCCATTTGAAATAAATACCAGGTATTCTGCAAATCTTGCCTTGCAGGTATGTCAAATTTGAAGGCCAAGAGGTGAGAATCCCAGTAACACTTACTTTGCAAGAGCCACACTAGTGGCAATGATATCCACATATCTTCCTGTTCCAGAATGTAGGCTTCCTCTCTGGGCAAGCAGATGTTTCAACCTTGAGCTCAAAATGAGTTCCAAGCTATATGGATTAGCAGAATGTCTTTTATGTTCATGGATTCTATGTGTGCTTGAGGCAGAGCTGCACAGATGTCCAGCAATGCAGGGTGCTAGGATGGGTAGCATCTGGTCTATTTTCACATTAGAAGTCCTTCAAGAGTTGTCTCCATTTGCTGCAGGAAGAGGCAGGTGAGATATCTGGGACGTAACAGAGGCTGTGCCATCCTCAAGAAGCACAGAGCATGTTTAAATATGAGATCTTTTTTGAGCATGTCCAAACTAAGAACACCATCAAGCTTCAAAGACAAAGAATAGAGTCTTCTCCTAGGGGCTGGCAGTGTCTTAAGGTCACTGACAGTAGCTGGATTGATAATACATCTATTTATGACGGTTTATTAAAGATCATTTCAGGTTGGCCACTAGTAAAAATTCTTTTCAGAAAGAATGATGATGAATTGGAACAGGATGCCAGGGAAGTGTTGGAGTCACTGTCCATGGAGTTGTTCAAGAATTGTGCAGATGTGGTACTGAAGGCATGATGAAGATGTTGGGTATGGTGGAGTTGGGGTTAAACTTGGTGATCTTGGAGGTATTTTCCAATATTTATGATTCTATGATTTTCTGTTAAGAAGAAAAATTGGGGAGAAACTGGGGAGGAACTTTTTATAAAGGCAGGTAGCAATAGCACAAGGGGAAATATTTTTTAAATTGGAAAGAGGTTGATTTAGACTAGATATGAGGAAGAAATCCTTTACTGTGAGGGTGGTGAAGCACTGGAACAGGTTGACCAGAGAGGTTATGGATGCCCTCTAACTGGTAGCATTCATGGCAAGCTGGCTGGGGCTGTGGGCAAACGATGAGTTGTGTCCCTGACTATAACAGGGGGTTGTGGTTGCATAGGAAACTTTTGGTGACTTTACATTGAGCTTGAAGGTCACGAAAAAATACAAAGAGAAATCAAGCAAGACATTATTATCATGCAGCATATGCATCATCCATGTGAAATTTCTCATTTTGTCATCTGGTTTGAAGAGATTTTCTGGTTTGGAAAGGTTGAAAACCTTTTCTACCCTCCTTTCTTTTTAAAACACTAAGAAAAGTACAAATAATCATTTTATTCCTTAAGCTAACTTGCAGAATGCTGGAATTCTATTTTCTCGCTCAGCCTGAGCTATGTTTGAACGTCTTACCCTCTTGTTTGTGGATGCAGATATACCTCCCCTTTACACAAAATAAACACCAAATCCCTACCTGCTCCCTCTCTTCTGTTTTAATTTCCCTGTGATTTAGGAGAGACAGATAATGATCTTCTGCAAAAGTAGGAAATCAGTTATAGCCAAAATGGCAAAACTAAAATATTTCTCCTCTAAACATGTTGTTTTTTTACTTTATATGTCTTGGCAGCCTAACAGTCTGAAAACATCCATCTGAGTTCTCTGCACTCAACAGAGCAGCCCAAGGATAAATCCTTCAGTATATCCTATACGACTGAAGCTGTAGGAGCCTTACTGTGAGTAAAAACATTTAAAATATGATTGCTATACCTGTTAGTAACTAAAGAGCCCTTTTGGAGCAAATAATTTTCTTGGAAACGTCTGAATCCAATCATTTAAAGCTGAGAGCCCACATCTATGCTACACCAGAGTTCTAGTCCCTACGTGGTCCATCCACTGCCTCAAAAGAAAAGAGTTTACCTTGTCCATCTGTCATTTAAATGGTAATGAGTTAAATGAATTCCACCTCACTTCCGAGCTTCAGAGCAAGCTTGGGTTTATTTATTCATGTAATGACACAGGGACAAGTTTGACATTGCTGAACATGTCCCAGATTTATGGAAAATAAAACTGTACTAATCTAGTGCATTTATTAGCTTTTCTGTCAGATGCTTCCGTGAGCATCCAGAGATGTGAGTTTGCTCTGCAATTCTGTCCTGATTGGAACAGCATCTCCTGAAATGTAAATGTTATCTTAAGGTCATAAGCTGATGAAAACCACTGTTTTGGCAAACTCTAATTTCTTGGTCATTTGACAGAGCAGCTGCTGTGCAGTTATATGGCACAAAGAAAGCTATTAAAGATGGATGAGTTATATCTCTGATTTGGCATTTATTATACTGCTTTCAAAGGTAAAAAATCAGATACATAATGTTTTTCCTTGATTTTACTGAATAAATAAGTGACCTCTCACAAATATACACACCAGAATGAAATGTCTAGATGAAATAGTTCATCTACACCTTATGGAGCCTTCTGAGATCTTCTGTGTTAAACAGAAATAGAAATAGGAGCAAATATCCTAATGCCAGATATAATTAATTTGTATCATCACAGATTCATATTGAGACAAGTGCCTGAATCAGAGGAAAATGCAGAGATTAGACAATTGCGTATGACATGTGACAGTAAGCTCTGCAGCTGGTCTGCATTAACAAAAATAAAAATTACAAGGTCTAGGTAATCAACAGCTGGTATCAGCTGGTATTATGCCTCATCAGGGCCTCTAAGGTCTGTGAAGATTATTTTTTACCATCTGTAGGATATCTAGAGTTGGCCAATGTCAGAAGCACAATAGCAGAGGATTTTGCTGCTACTTTGGCAAGTCTGTATGAGTGTTTTCTTGCGCGAGTGGGAAACATGCAGCATGGAGTCAAGAAACACGATACTATGACATGTTTTAGGAGGTGGTGCTGTCACAACTAGCCATTCTAGGGCTTTTTAGTGTGTGAGAAACTGCTGACAGGAGAATCACGCTGTAGGGAAGTCAGCTTTGGTTTGCACAAAGTTCCGTGTCTGGGAAGAGCTGGAAGATGTGTTGGAGTTGGGTTTGGACTCTGCATTCACGTTCTGAGCAGTTGGTTCTGGAAGTGGAGCTGTTCCCGGGAGCTGAACCTACTGTGATGGATGGGGAAGGAAACGCTGTCATACACTTTGCTTGGCCTTCATCGTGAGTAATAAAGCACTAGGTTTCAAATCAGAAATCTAATGCTTAAGGAATAAGAGCCACCAATATTCAAGCTTAAAAAAAAGATGTTTCTAAAAAAACAAATTTTCCAGTA
The DNA here is from genome assembly GCF_023343835.1 of Lagopus muta. Lineage (NCBI taxonomy): Eukaryota > Metazoa > Chordata > Aves > Galliformes > Phasianidae > Lagopus > Lagopus muta. The sequence continues at coordinate 3,347,615 of NC_064472.1, read as the reverse complement.
CTGCAGGCAAGTGACCTCCCTCTCTGGTGTACTTATAATCACATCTCAAAATTAAGGTTCTACAGAAAAACTGGGGATCAGAAAGACTTTCAGGATACATTTTTTAAATAAAAGAGGATTGTGATTATGAAACATCTCATGTTTAGTGACTGCACCATGGTGGTCTGATAGGAGTTCTGATAGACACTGCAGGAGCCATCATTTGTTCTGTAAAATGTCTGCAGTGATAAACCTTCTCCTGTTTGTCTGTGACTTTCTACTTGTCTACTGAGAGACCTCAAGAACAGCAAATCACCTTGCTCTGCGCTTCAGTCTCCTAAAAAAACAATTGTTTGCCTGTGCTTCCTCAAAAATCCAGTGAATGGTTTTTATTATCATCTTACAGCTACAGCTCTCATCCCATTGTATTCATCCTCTGCAGTCTCATGGGGTGGGTACAGTCTTGCAAGGTGTTGCCTGTGCACATTGCCCAGTGCAGTACTCTCTGTAGACACCTCTATCACAATGAGAACATATTTCAGGTGATGCATCTCTTCTTTCAAGCTTCAGTTCATGTGATGAGGTTTGCTCATTCTGCAGTTTACACCTTTGAATTATCTGTGATACCTCCCTATGACACACAGTTCCTGTGAAACTTGTTAGCTCTCCTTAAAATAAGTAGAAAAATAAACAAGCAGGCTAGAAATCATTGCTGAAGCTGACCAACAGACCAGCAGAAAATTCAACAATAAAACGTGTATGTCGTAAAATATCAATAATTGAAATAAAGCACAAGCTGAGAAATGCATGGTAAAGTAGTTTCTTCAACACATAAAATACCATATCCTCATGACTAAAGTACTGAATGACACAAACTGAGCTGAAAGGAAGTTATTAGTGCTACAAGTCCCTGAACCACAGCACCTTGTCCTTTCTTTATGTAATTCTTTCTTAGACAGCATATGTTCCTTCCCCAGAGCTTAAAGCACAAAAAGGAGAGATCATAAAGGGAACAGAGAAAAGCAATAAGGCTTACATGCATCTACTCTGTGTACAAAGGCTTTGTGCCGTACTGGTGATCCCAGAACATCTTCTTAACACCCAGCTGACCTTTGGGTGCAAAAACTGAATTATATGGAATTCTTTGCCCTAGGTTCTTGGATCTAATTGCTCTGCCTCCTCCAGTATTTGCACTCTACTTATATTTCCATTTCTATATGGAACTTTGCTCCCTAAGATTCAGGGATTTTAAGGCCAAAGAATCTTAGATTTCCTCTGTCACAGGTTGTTAATTTTCACCCATTTGTCCCCAGAATTGATCCCAGTAATTGATGTCTAGAGAAAATTGTCTTCCAGAGAGACTCTTAGCCATGATTTGCAAGTACTGAGAAGCAGATACCCCATGGCTTTCTTTAGCAGCATTAAGTTAATGTTATTCTCAATCACAATAGTACTTCCCATGCCTCCCTCCATCTGTTTAAAGAGCCCTTTTCTGACTGGGTACTTCTCCCCACAAAAATATCTCCACAGTAGACAAATTACCTCTTCATCTCGTCCTTGCTCAGGTAAACAGAATGCGTGGGAGTTTTTTTCATTTTGTTTTTGTTTTTGTTTTTTTTTGGGGGGGAGAGGGGGCATTTATTTATTTATTGCACTCTTAAAGGAAAGTAAACTGGGATGCAGCATTGATATTTTACTCAGCCTGATTTTGCACACAGGTGTAAGGCTGCTGTCAGATCATACTGAAATGGGAATATGCATACAGGAAAGACTTGTGAACTTCATTATCAAAGGTCCTTGCACACAATATATGGAGTATATGTACATATAACAAGTATACATACAAACATAATGGTGATTATTTTGTGATGATTCAGCTTTGCTCTTAAGTTTTGCTGATTACTGCCAGCGTGGGAAGAACAGGGGTAAAGTATCCAGAAGCAGGATGCGTCAGAAGCAGCAGATGAATCAGGGTCTTGCATAAGCAGGGAGAGTAAAATATGCATGAGCATCAACAGCAAGGTCAGTAGATTTGCTTGTTTGTCTAGATAATAGATTTTGGATAGATGTAAAATCATGTTAAGCTCTTAGTGGAGTAGCCATCTCCCTCTGGCCATTTATTCACTCCTTCCAACCCAGAGACCACTGCATATCTGAAACAACTAGGAACAGTTTATCTCAGTAGGACGTGTAGCCCATGGAGACAATTACTCATCCATGGAGACCTCTCCCACATCCCCACATTCCTTGCCTGCAGAAGGCTGTCCCTTTGCTAAGTATGAAATTTCATGACTATGTGATAGGAACAATGCTTGCGTTCTGTATTCCTACACAGACAACATCACGTTTGGCCTGATTAAAACATGTTTTCCCTAGCAAGCCAAGCTTCAGCAGTGATCGTGATTATACTGTCCCTGTAGTTATTTATACTTCTACCAATCTTCATCAGCTGCAAATTCTATCAGTGATGACTTGATATCGCATTCTATATTAGTGAGAATAGCTCCCATAGCTCCAAGTGTAGGAGTGCCTCTTTGAAGGCAGTGCTAAGAACACTCCCAGTTAATGAGAATTTATCTGAATTTTCAGACCTGTCACTTATCCTTTAGTCAACTGATAGCATACTGTTTCGTTTTGTTTTTTGTTTTTTTCTTTCCTTGCTTTCCCTTGCCTTTACCTCTGAAAACTAAAACTGTGATATTCAGCAATGTTCTTTCCTACAGCAACTTGCTGGCAGCTCTGTTAGCAATAGTGGTTTCTTATCCACAAGAAAGCATGTGATTATGTAGAACCACAATATAAATTGAAAGGTATGTTCCAACATAAATACAATCCTTGAAACTGTAATTACACACATATATAAGCTAGTTCATAAAGAAAAGTGTCGTTTCTTTTACATGTTTTGGATATACAGTGCAGATAAGTTTAGGGTATATGTTTGTCTTATGTTTTAGCGCTATTTTTGAATAAATAGGTTTATTTCTGGATATTTACTTTGCCTTAGCAATGTGGTGTTAAACACATGCAAAATGCTTCAGTCAAGTAAAAAGATTTAACGTTGTCCAAAAAATAACCAACCCACTGAACTGTAGAAATGGCCAGGCATTGCAGCCATTCCCCAAATAGTGTGTTAAGATTCGGATATCAACGTAATCTGCTTAATATGGTTTGAGTTTATGCAGTAGATCATGGTGGTGAATGTTTAGTGAGCTGAAACAAGAAAGGAGGAAAACTGTAATGGAAAAGTTTGGTTTAAAAAAACCCCAAATCTTCTTAAATGGCTCTAATAGAGTTGTCAGATTCATGATGTGTACTTAGGCTAGGCTGGATTTTGTAAGCCATTGAGCTGAGATAAGCATGCTCGTACAAGCAGGACTTTAGAGCTCAAAACACTCCTAATGTTGGGCTATTGGCATGAGGTGGTGACAACTGCAGAAGACAGAGGGAAAGAAACACGTAGCATTATGTCTTTGTTACAGAGAACAACAGCAGAAGAGAGGCAGCATTGCCCAGGTTGGCTTTGTATGATCTGGGGACCATAATGTCCTGAGCCAATCCTGAATGCAAGTCCTCTGCACCACCATTCCCTCCTTCTTGTCAGCATGATTACAGACTCTCACCTACTGCCTTCCAGCAGAAATGGAATTAGAGTGCACCTTCTCCCCATTCACCTTTCAGAGAAAGACAGGGCCATGCCTCCATCACGACATTTCATTTGGACCCTGAAAGCAAAATGGCAAAGGCAATGTGGTGATGTGTGCAGCCTAGTTAGCTCCAGGGCATTAATTAGCCAAGATGCAATTATTTCTGTAGTTAGCTTTGTTACCCTCTATGCTAACCTGCAAAGAGTCAATAGAAATGCAGACATCCTAGAAAACACTGCACAAGTTTCTTGTTGCTCATTCTTGCCTCTGACAGTATTTGGCCATATTGGTCATCCCCTATTTTTCTCATGGAAGCTTCTTCTCTATTTCTAATATGAAGATATTGGTGTTAATTTGTAGATAGCTTCAAGGGCTTAGTCATGGGGGGAAAACTGAACCATTCTCCCTGTAAAAATCACAGAGAATATGTGATGCCACTGGCTATAAAAACACCTGAAAACCAATCTGGAGTAATTCTCCCAAGTCTCCGTGTGCCCATCTGCCACAATAATGGCCATTTTGATCTTATGTGTCTTCAAATGCTTCAATACTTGCTTGCTCCCAGTTTCTGCCTTGAGCTTTACCACTGGTCTAATGGGGCCACACGACAAGGGTAGAATCAGCCTCAATGCTCACTAGGACATTAAGAGCAGGATTTGAGCTGGGATAAGCCCCAGCCTACTCTCAGATTCGAGAACGAACTGGGAGAAGTTGAAAACACAAATCCTGTGAAATCTGTGCATAACATTCAGGAGGAACAAAAAGACATAAAATCCCATTGTAAGTTATTTTCAAAGCAAACTACCTACTAAAGAAATGAAGTTCTTGTATTCTGACCTCAGCTCCAAGCAAATGTTTTTCCACATACTGTTTTCTCCTGTAGAGAGGACCTCAGGGGAAAACACCTGAAAAAATAGAAGAATCCCTTCCTCCGACTCCATCTTTTGTACCAGCACTTACGTGCTGAATTTCATTCAAGCACAGCAGAACTGGTTTCAGGGCCCTGGAGAAGATCTTTATTTTTGATACAGTCAGTGCCTACTCATCAAAGCCTATTCAGATGAGCTTTTCATCTGGCATCAGGAACACCTGTCAGGGACGAGAATAGTTTAGAATAATTTCCTTAGTTAATGATCTAACAAAGACTTGATATGCTAAACCTGAGAAAACACCTCAGGACCTGTTTTTTCCAAGTTACCAATGAATTTTGAGTCCCACAGGAGTCTGGGCTTTTATACATATATTTTTCTTTTAACAAGCTTTTCATTCTTTTGACATGGTGCAAGTATGAGCCAATTTCCATTCTCTGGTTAGTCATGAGGATTCCATCCACTTCTGAAATCACTGAGAGAACTATTATTAGAGCAGTGTCCAATGGGGAACAGACAGCTCCCACCTCCTTCAGATCCCTTCCCTACTTCCTTGTCCTTATTCCCTCTGACAGCATTTGAAGACATCAAAAGCCTGTGTTTTAGCTACTCAATTTCCTTTCCACTTGAATATCACAGTGCTTGTACCATCTTGCTTTTATAAAGACGTGCAATTTAGTCTTCAAGTCATTGAAGAATGTCATCAACATATTGACTGCAGCATCCTCCCCCCAAGCCTGCAGTGACATGCTGGAGAGGCTGTTAGCCTGCTGTATGATCCTTGATGTTCTCAACTTGTGTTCTCAGGGGAACCCATTAGCATTTGCACTTGCAGGCAATTTTTTCCTCCCCCGTTAATAATTACCTAGGGAGAAGACAATTAAAATTGGTTTTAAGGCTATGCAAGACCTCTGTCCACTTTTCCTACGTATGGAGCCTCTGTATGCAGATTTCAAGATAACTGCTGAAGGGCTTTGCACCTTTGCCTTATTCCTGTTGTCATTAAGCTTGATTCTCCATTTCATTTCATTAGCCCAAACAGAGGGAAATTTAGAAATGTGATGCCAAAACAGCACCAATAAAATTTTCCTAGACACACATCAAATCTCTATCAGTATAAAATGGATAATTTCATGGAGATGGACAAGAATTGAGGCCTGGCTAGCACAGTTTTCCTGCTATCACAGAATCACAGAACTGCTGGAGTTTGCCGTAGTAGGTTGCGTGGTCCAGACAAGTCTTGAATACTGATGAAAATATTGATGAAAATATTGATGAAAGAAGGAGACTCCAGCACCTCTCTAGGCATCCTGTTCCAGTGCTCCATCACCCATACTGTGAAGAAGTTCATTGGCATATTTTTGTGAAATTTCCTATGTTCCAGTTTTTGGCCATTGCTCCTTGTTCTATCACTACACGCCATTGGACAGAGCCTGGCCTCACAGAATCACAGAATTGCAGGTGTTGGAAGGGACCTCAAGAGGTCTTTGACCCCCTGCTAAAACAGGAATCCTACAATCCAGTTGCCTCTCATACTTCAGATATTTATAAACATTAGATACATATAAAGCTCCTCTCAGTCTTTTCTTCTCCAGGATGAACAGAGTCTTTCCTCATATGAGAGATGCTCCAAGCTATTAATCATCCTTGTTATCCTATCCAAATCATTGAGTCTCTTCATCTTGATTTTCTCATATAAAATAAGAATCTCCCTTTCATCCAACCTCTGAATAAGTGAGATTTACAGTAGGGATGTGGCATCTTACAGTGTGTTTGTCCTTTACTGCAGATAGCTGATTCCAGCACCAAGAAACTCAGCTCTTCAGTGTTTGCAGAGCTCTTTGACTCTGCAAGTCAGGAATTCATGTAGGCAAAGGATCTGGTTGAGGTGTGTTTCAGGAAGACTCACTGGACTTCATAGTGCTGCTCATCGTTGCATGGAATGAGTACACTCACAGTGATCTCAGCTTTTGGCACTATTGGAAAACAAAAAACTAGTAGTCAGCGCTACTATTAGGTGAACCTTGCTGCTTACATTCTAGAGAATGGTATGGTTAATCATGTGAAATTTTAGGAAATGCTTATTTAAATGCATGCTCCAAGGTCTTCACAGTCTGTTCTCTTCCAAATTTAATCTGAGATGACTAGCACTGAGTTTACCAATTGCTCTCTTGCAAAGTGCCTGGAATCTGCAAAGCCAGCAAGCGTGCCCATTCAATACTATGTGCACATCCTGGCCCCTGAATTTGAAATTTTTGGCCTGTCTCTCTTCACAGCTGTCGCCCAATTTGCCTGGGAAAAAAAATAAAATAAAATAAGGAAAAAGGAAAAGGAAAAGGAAAGAGCAGATGAAGGAATGGGAAATAAATATGCCTTGCATTTTTCAAAACTTGATGTTTTTTAACTAAACCCTATATTACTCACATACTGCATATTTTATTACTGTTAGTTTCAAAGCTGTTGGAAATCACAGATCAGTTCCTCAGCCACAATGTCTTTATTATGCATACATAAATCATGCATGGAAGGGCCCTGACAGTTGACGATGTAAACTCTCAGGAAGCAAAGCCCCTAAGCCATGTAAAAAATGTATGTCATGGGCAAAGAAGTATGTCATCTCTATTTCCTTTTTATGGATACTCTTGTCTTGTCATTATCAAATAAGATTTTTTTTTCTCCTTTATTTCCTATTTAAATGTAGTTAGTGCAGAGGTAATTTGCAATGGTATTTCAATGAGACAAATGGAGTATACTTTCCCACATCTGCCTGCATTTTCAAGGATGAACGTGTTGTAATTATACTGTTCCAGTTTCATTAACAGCTCTGCTGTGCCCAATATGGTTCATAAATACTCTGGTAAAACATAGGACAAAGTTCAGTGAATTGTCAGGAGTGTTTGAGTGATATAGGACTCATGCAAATTACATTAGAATTGAGTTGTTTTGAAGCCATAGGCTACCTACAAGAGTTGGTCAGAATTCAGTGGGATTAAAACAAAAACCTGAAAGCCAAGGATTCCTCCTTGTTCTGCAGCTGAAATAAAATAATGATAGAAACTGAGCTGGGGTAGGAATGACAAAGAATTAAAAGCAGATGGATTTGCAGTTGATATTTTCAGTTTCTCAGACAAAGGTGGTTTTCATTTGCTTGATTTTCTTTGATTTTTGGGGTGAGTGGAATGTTCAGGGTATTTCTTTTTCAAGAAAAAACATTTCTAATAAGAAGTTTGGATTAGTCTCAAAAAGTAAATCATAGCTGATAAAAACCGAAGTGAATCTTGGGTCAGAAAGTGAAAAATAACCATTCACATAAGAAACTGGAGGAAACATTCCCAGCAGAGCACAGGGCTATGAACACTCCTCTATGTACTGTGAGTTAAGGGATAATTCCATAACAAATCAAAAAAATTATTGACTCTTTTCTGCTACAAACATGCGTATACGGAGCTTTCAAAGAAAGGGCACTCTCAACATCATAAAACCAGCATTTCATTACCTGAAGAGCAGTGAGCATCAACAGCTACCCACTTTTACTGCTATTTTTGCTGAAGTTAGACATGTAAATCAGAGTAGACTTTGTTCTACATGCCAACACCAACAGGTGAAAAGGTGCCTCTTAACTGACTATGAAAAAAAACCACACTTCTTCCACAAGCAGCTCATCTGCTTAAAGCTGATCTTCTTGTGTGTTCCTCTGTTCACATTCATCTTCCAGATTTACTGCTAGGTGATGTCCACCACTTACTGAGCAACTAAGACTAATTTGCTCTATCTGCAAGGTAAGACAGGCCCATACACATCACAAAAAGGAGATCATTCCTCCTCCATTCCCTCTTGAGCACTTGTGCTGTCACTGCTGGTATCCTTTCCATGACTTCTCTCCATTGGTCCAGTGGTCACAATTCATCACAGCAAATTACCTTCCACTTTCTTTGATGTCAGCTGACTGAAATAGCTCATGAAATAGCCATGATTCACCAAACAAGTTTTTGATCTGCATTTTTGTTCCCCTTTCTCTGCACTGGCCAGGGAGGACCAAAAGCAGCAGCTCAGCTCTGGATGTTTGTGTTTGCTGTTCTTCGTGTCTAAGCTTCTCCATCATCTATGCCATGCACAACTTGGGACACCATTAGAAAGAACAAAGAGAAGCAAGTGATCATCATGATGTCTGCTTCCTGTGGGAGACACACACAGAAAGGAACAGCATACATATAATTCTGTCTGTAGGGGAAATTCAGAACCAGCTGAGATGTTTGTTACTGCTTTAATCCTCTTGCCTGAGCAAATTAAAGGGTTTCAGAGCTAAAAGTTAACGAGTTAAAAGCAACCTGACAGAGGGTTGTTTTGTACAGTAGTTCTATAATAGTTCTATCTCCTCTTTTGGAAAGACACCTGTGGATACTTTTTCATTAATAATTTCACCTTATCTCTTCTCTGATATAAATCTACAAGCAAGAAACAGTAAAATTGCCAAATCAAATATTGCAGCCTGGCTACTAAGGTAAGTCAGCATATGATGCACAAGAAGACTTCCAAAAAGAAGAGAGTCCATGTATCAGTGACAGTATTTGTGAGAAGTTTCAATTCTCTGAGGATCAGCTGTGTTTGCATTTTTTTCTTTCCTTCTCTTGCATCATGAATCTCTCCTAGTGATGTCCTTTTTTTCCATGAGCTTTTTAAATGATGAAGTAGCTGCAGGGAAGAGGAGAGAAAAGGAACTTAAAAATAGATAAGCTGCTTATCTCTTTAGCTGACTTGAATTTTCGGCTCTGTGGAGGAGGATGCTATCAAAAACAGAAGTTTAGAAGTACATAATGTTGGAAAAGTTTCTAGATGTGCATCAGCAGTATATAACTCATGCTGCATGTTATTCTGTTAGTTGTTATAAATCACTGCTAGAGATAAGATTAATCCAGGCACATTAAATACTGTTTTTCAAAAGTTAATCATGGTTTTCAGTCTGAGAAAACAGGGCTTGTGTGATCAAGCTTTGTGCCTGTCCAGTATCTGTCAGTCTCTATCAATTACATGTAAACCCACTGATCAACTTTGACAGAAGGGTGGAGGTCTCAAAGATATTAAATTCCAGAGCTTTTCATGAAAATCAGTATCTTTTCAGTTCAATTTTAGCTGCCAGCTGGCCTTTAAGCATGAGACTACTGGTCAATAATCACCCTATGCCTATCTAAGTGGTGCTTGTTGGTAACTGGGACTTAGAAGAAGGCTCAGGGGTGTCCAAAAGGACAGAAATTGAGAGTATACATGGGAACTGAGTCTCCTAGGTAGCACATGGGGGAGAGAAACAGTTGAGAAAACTGAGGTCATAGTGATGGGATGGAAGTAAAATGGGGAGTGGGAGGCGGGGGGGTAGGGGGGAGGGCAAAGAACAAAAATATAATACTTTTGATTCTTCAGATCATCCTCCAACTCCCTTGCCTTCCAAGGCATTTGCTTATTGTCCTGCAAACATTAAAGGAAAAATTCCCATTTCCTTCTGAGATGCAACCAGGCATGGGAAAAGACTGTGAAAAAAGCAACCTTTCATAAACAAGAGGTCTGAGACATGCTTAGTGTTCACATTTTTCTTTGGTTTATTGTACAAATACGAAGCTATTTGAGAAAGACGAATTTTTGGATTTTGACAGGAAAGAAAATATTGTGTTTTGAGAAGATGGAGTAGATAACCAGATTATTGTTACAGCCAAATTTAAAAAGCAAATATTGCATTTTAATGATCCTTAATTTAAATAGGCTCTTTGATCTGGTGGCATTCTGTATTTTGCTATCAACTTAAAAAATAAAATCTGTCTTAGAAGGCAAAAGACCACTTACTGTGATTTGAATAGAGATGAGATCCAACACAAATCTATTGCCCTCCAAGAGCAACTGTTTTGTTTGTATGAACAGTAACACAATATCTGCCTAAATCTCCCACTTCTGCGTGGCCTTTCCTAGTGGTTTGGTAAACTCCCATTTATTCTACCCTTGACAGCAGCTCCATCCCCTCTCATATTCTCTTGGAAATGAGCTGGACCTACCTTGCTCCTTCAGACCACGAGTCTTGAATTCTTTCCTACACCGCTGTAGAGAAAAGTGGTTGCAGCAGTTTCCTGAGTGGCCAGAAACAGGGACTCAACACCATCACAGGGGGAAAGGGTTGGGTGTGGGTGTCTCTTCTGTGCATGAGTGCTGTTGTATGAAAGAAGGGTCTCCCTTCCGGTGTTGTAAAAGAAATTAAGTTAAATAACTTAGCCTTGAAGGTAATCTGAGAAAATCCACTGGCTCACACTTCTCAGGGGAGAAAACCAAAGTCGTTGTTGACTTCTGGAAATTTATTGGGAGTGAGAAAATACTTCAGTCACCTGGAAAAACCAAGCATGAAAACCCAAGGTGCCCTTGAAAATCTCACTGCCTGTGGGGCTAACTAACAGCTGAATCAGCAACATGATTTTGGATTTAGACACCTAAAAATCATGCATGAAGCACCTCTAGCTTTTCCCAGGCTCTGGCTTTTCCATGTTGTGACAGCACAGACTGTTTCAGCCCATTTGTTGTGCACCAGCCATCTGCATCAAAGCAGCACATGCGAGCTACTGGGCGGTAAATACTCCTGCTCCCAGCCCTGTTGCACTTTCTTGTGCAGAAGGGAATTTGAATGAAGGCAATTTGAGTTCCTGCAGAGCTCCCCAGGTCCTCATTCTGTTCCATAGTTGTCCTCTGGGACTTTGGTATCAGTCAGGAAACATTCATCATCCTACTGTGGATCATGGGTTTCAGGTCAGAAGGGATCAATGAGATCACTTTGTCTGACTTTCTGTACAAGGCAAACCATGAATATCACCCACTGCTTCGTACATCTAGCTCAACAGATCAGGGCTATGAGTCCATGGCATATTTATTGCATGGAAAGATACTAGAGTAAAAGTGTTGGCTATTGAAAATCTCTGTCCAGCCACTCAGCTGGTGCATCCCTATGGAGAAATCTCTCTCACAGCACTACTACTTATCCTAGTTATCTCAGATAATAACATTTGGTTGCTGTCAATCCAATAAGCCTTCAAGAAGTAAGGTTTTGCTACCTTCATTTGTCACCTCAGCCATATATTTCTCATCAAGACTTCATTTTAATGTTATATGTTAGTGCTCTCTTTGCCATGAAGGTGAAAGACTCTGATATAGCACTAGTATTTCTTATTTTTTGCCAACTTTAAATTTTTATATTGAGATTTTGGAAATATTAGCATACTTAGAATTTGATCCACCTTCCAAGACAGTTAATTTTTTGTGGTTCTCTAAGCCATGTCTTTCCCTCTTTCTACAGTGTAAATACCCCAGTTCTCCAGTTGTGTTTGAATCTTGTCCTAAAATATTTTTCAGTCTCCATGATGAAATTTTGTCCTTAAAGAATCCTTGTTCTTGCAGCTCAGTAGAGGGACTTAATGTTGGGCAGCATGAATGCTTTGAACACATCTTTTCAGCCTCACAGTCTGTGCTCTTTGGGTGACATCCAAAGCTGGCAATCTCTGGTAAGCTTATGCCTGCTCCACGCTCCTGCAACTAGCTCATCTCAGAGGATGCAGCCCTGAACAATGCAAGTATCTCTTTGCATGACTACTATAAAAGAGGTGCAATAGCAGCTCATGTAAGTGGATTCCCGCTCACTTTAAATCAGTCTATTTCATTATTGTGAAATAAAAGCAGAGCAGACAGCAAGATCAGTCTTTGCCCAAAATTCTGCCTAACTCTCTATACAGTTGATTCATCCAAAGTTGACCAAACTGTGGTTTTTTTTTTGTTTTTTTTTTTTGTTTTTTTTTTCACATGAAACTAATCCTCTTATATCCACACAACATACGACTTTTGAAAAGAGTTGACTTATCTTCTGAACTTGTGAGGTCTCCCTTTACGTTTTTTAATAATTCTTGTATCTTGGATCAAGGCATACATCCTTAGTTTTGAGGAGCCATCATTTTCCTACTGTCAACAAGAGAAGGTGCTCGCTGACCTCTTAGAAAAGTCTTCTACTTGCACTTGGTGCTTCTCTAACCCATGTGACAAAGATAAATGGAAACCCACATCCTCACATACATCAGAGCTTCAGCCTACCTACAATGCTGAAATCAGGATCAAAAAGCATAGTGAGCCTTTCCAAAGTCTTTTATATCAGACAATGGGCAGGTTGGTTGCATCCTTGTGTTTTCTACACGAGAACATCTTTGTCTTCTCAGAATGTTCTGCATTATTCCGTAAATACTGTGCCATGTGACTTCCCTGTTTAGCCCCAAAAAATCCTGCCCACCCTTTCCCATCTCCTGTGAATAGTAGAAAGTGGACTGAGAAAGAGACAATTTGTTGAGGTTTAGCCACTTTTGAAATCATGTGGAGAAAACAACAAAACCAACCACTCTGTACCCCACCTTCCTCCTCTAGCCCAGGTTCTTCAGCAGTTGGGGACCCTTAAGCCAGTTTTCACTTTGAAACACTTTAATTCAGGAGCAATAAATGGAAGCAGACTGCAAAAGGAAGACATAAACTACCATCTCAACCTGGACATTCTCCATGAGCTGGCTCCACCAATAAGTGGCAATGATTCAGGCTCTGCACACACATACATATGCATACACACACAGAATAAGTAAATCTGAGTATCTCCCAAGCTCAGTCTCTGCATGCCATGCATTGAAGCACACCTTTACTGCACATCTTTTTTAACCACAGACAGATGTACCGCAAAAGCAAACAAGAGAAACACCGTGCTGGAGTCTGAGCTCATCTTCCTCCCACTCATTCATTCAGATTCTCTGATTCTTGTTCTTTTACCCTAATTCTAATTTTAACCTGAGTATGAAGCGTGGAGCACGGAGCACTGTGTGGTTGGCTTCCCATATCTCCTTGTGTCACCCTAAGGCTAGCAAAGCAATCCCTGGGGTTGTCTCATTTGACTGTACATGGAACCATTCACAAGCTTTCCTGTACAGCAAATGCTATACCCACATAAGAACCCAACCAGCAGTCTCCTTGGTGCCACTACAGGTGAGAGGTATATTTTACAGTAAGTTCACCTGGCAGCCAGATATTTGCCAGCAACATTCCCTAAAACCCATTGCTACTCTGTGTACTCCTCTGTACCTATTGCCAGGGAAGGTTCTTTACACCGCAGGACAAGGGGAAATGGTTTAAGTTGAGGGAGGGAAGATTTAGGTTGGATGTCAGGAGGAAGTTCTTTCCTATGAGAGTGGTGAGGTGCTGGAACAGCTGCCCAGAGAGGCTGTGGATGCCCCGTCCATCCCTGGAGGCGTTCAAGGCCAGGTTGGATGGGGCCCTGGGCAGCCTGGGCTGCTATGAAATGGGTGGTTGGTGGCCCTGCATGTGGCAGGGGGTTGGAGATTCACGATCCTTGATGTTCCTTCCAACCAGGGCCATTCTGTGATTCTGTGATTTACACTGGCGATGTGGATAGATCCGGTGGTGCTTACAAGTGGCGAGCAGAAATGGGGAGGGAGAGGAAAGAGTGGAAGAGACAAAAGTAGAGGAAAAAAGGGTTGGAAATTGAAAGAAAGCAGAACTGCACAGTGCTTAGAAAGAAAACAGAAGGATACATGCATGGGAAGAAAATAGATATGAAAATATAACACCTCAAAGTCCTGTCAAATACAGCAAGGAAAGGAAAGGAAACATTAAAAGAAAAAAAAAAAAAAAAAAAAACAGAAAGAAAGACAAACACAGCTGGGTGAGGTTTTTATAGTTAAATACCAAAAATGTGCAAACAAAGCAAGGTAAATGCTGCCGTGTTATTTGAGCACACAGCAGCTGCTGGAAGCAGTCAGGTCCTCACCTGCAGTGAGCACTCTGCAGAGCAATGCAACGCATGCCCCCCGAGGAGCCAATTCAGTTACAAAACCTGTACATGATATACACAGGATTATAAGCTTGAGCAGGTGAAGCACTTTAGAAATGCAGGTCGACATTTCTGCCTAGTTGAGCAGCAGTCAAAACAGCAGGGAAAAAAAAAAAAAAAAAAAAAAAAAAAAAAAAAAAAAAAAGCCTGAAAAAGTGTCTGCTATTGGGAAGCATCCATGTAAGAGCATTGATGCACAGCTGCTGAAACTGACTGACCATGCAGCTGACTGGTAGCTCCCTGCCTTTGTTCATACTGGGCACTACTCTGAACTGGCTTTCAGTTTGGTGATATGAGTGGAAATAAATGGTGGGGTGAGGGTCCAATTTAAAAAAAAAATGATGTTAAAAAGCATTTTTGATTGGGGATGGGAGAAAAGGAATGTGATCTGGGTTGGACTCTTTCATTTTTTATGTGGACTTAGAATATTGGGGGTAAAAACTTTTCTCAGTGCTAATAGTGCATGTATGCACATGCATTAGTGGATTTCACATTTTTTTAGTTAGCTTCTCTTTCCTGATACCATCTGTCTCTTCTTGCATCCTTCAGAAATAGCATAGCTGGGAAAACAGATCGGGGTTTTCAAGTGAAACCAGAAATATTTACAAGAGATTTCCTGGACTTTTATGGTTAAACTCTTCTGTGAATTCTTCAGTTTCAGAAACTGACATCCATCTCTTGACACCACTGTGAAAAGCAAGTAAATTCTGAATAGCCTTCAGATATTCTAGTGCTATGTATCTGTCCTCTCTTCAGCAATTTTCAGTTGATTGCATTTCTTCAAATGGACAACTGAGAGTTCAGTTCTACCATTTAAGACTCAGCAAACTCAGGCAGGCAAGACTGGAATCATGATATCCGGTGCTGTATTTTGAAAATGAATTTTTTTCCTGCAGCAGGTGAGCTACAGGACACTGCAGATTTATTAAGGGTCTGGGCGGCTGTGCGGACTTTCATTGCCATTATCAGGGCAATGTGAATTGAATTGTGCAATGTTAAATGAAGTGGAAGACAGCCTGTCCCTGTACTCCTTTCCCAACTGTAAACTCATTCTGAACTGTGAGATGGGGAATTGCCCTTAATTCTTACACCAACCCAAATTTGCACCTTGCAGTGACAAGCAGTGTATAGCAAGTTGGCAGCATGATTTCCAGTTAAACTTTTCAACTAGTGTGGACACAATTTAGGACCGTTTTACCTGCTGGTGGGTAACACTAACCCTGTCTGCTGGGACTGATTTAGTGGATGCTGAGCAGAGCTATTACAAAACACGATAGTTTGCTATGCTAAGCTGTTACAGCTTTGTTAAAGGCAATGTCTCTCCAGATTCAATGGGCCTTTCTTGGCACAAAGAGGCAAGCAAACACTGCCAAAATATAGAACACCTCTGCCCTTCCTTAAAGTAAAAGCCAATGTATTTGGAGGACTGCCACTCACTTAACTAGACTCCCCAGTTGCATCATTAATTGCAATTTATGGAATTCATCTATTGCTTTCACGGTTGGTTTGTAGTGCAGTATCTCTCTACAGCCTATAACTCCAAGTAGAAGTGTCTCCAGAGAAGAATATTACAGTCCATCCAGTGTTTAACAAACAAACAAAAGATTAAAGGGCTTACTTCTGATCAGTGCATGAGAACTGAAAGAGAAACTACTGTTTCTGGAACTTATGGAGGTTTTCAACCATTAGTCCAGTGTTTTAATCTTGAAATATTTTATTTTCTTGGTAGTGAGGGGATGAGCACTGGGTGTCCTCCAACTGTGCTGCCATGCTCAAGGCAGATGCCCTCTCAGGCTAGATAACCTTTGTGAGTAGGAAGATGGCTGGCGCTGGTACTGATGATTCAGTTTCTGAATCTCTTCACTGTGACTCTACACTGAACCAGTGCCCAAATGTGTGTTGCTGGACGGTCCATGCCTCAGAAGCAGAAAGCCCTATGGCTAGTCCTCGTACATACTAGTGTGATAGCATTTTTCACACAGTAGGGGGAGTTTATGGCTGTCTTTGCAAAAGTACGGCCCGGGTCAGTATGTTTTTTCTTTTGAACAGCATATAGCGTTAACAAGATGATGGCTCCCAGTATGGTGCAGAGGGATGAAGCCAGAACAAGAGTGGATAGCACAGAGCTAGAAAAAAGGTGTTAGCTTATTTGCCAGAACCTATTCTTGCCATTTGAATTGATTCCTGGCACAAAGATATAACTGTCCACAGGACTGTGAAGTGCCATTCATTGTACATAGTGGCCTCTGCTCCCCATGCACACCTATTCTTGGTTTGCTTCAAACTGGACTCCTAAAAGCAGATTAAGTTATTTTCACTGCAGAAACATCAAGGGTTCAGGGAAGTAGAAAAATCAAAGCAACTCAGAACTTTAGGAGTCCTTTAAAATAACATCCAGACTGATTTTCCAGTCCAATATCTTCTGTAAACTTCCACTGTTTGATGTCTGAGTCAGTGGATGTAGAAACAGCCAAAGAGCTGAAGGTGACTAGCTTGGGTGAGCTTCATTAGCAAAATGGTGATAAAAGACCATGCCTGGACTGGGTTGGCTCTCCCATTTCAAGGCTGTTTCTTCTTTTAGCTTTTCTCAGCAGCTAGAGTGTTTTTATTGCTAGGGTCATGTGGCAAGAACAGAGGCAAGAAATGATTGCCATGCTACATGGCAGCCTGGCTGTACATTAAAGATGGTTGTTAATCAAGGCCCTTAAAAGGCTCTTAGCTGCTCTCTCTCCGATAGGCCACGCATCTACCGAACAACATCAGTGTCAAATGAAGACAGTGTCTCAAGTGTCAAGGCTATGAATTTGACTGCCATGTTTATGAATTACATTTAAAAAAGATAGAACTCAAGTGTAGCTTGGTTAAAATTCATCTGAGATTTGGGTTTGTGTGTTCTTGTTGTTTTTAGTCTGAAACTGATGCTCAAGAAGCAAAAAACTATTGTTGTTCTGTACTGAAATATCTTTTCATTTTTCTCATTCTCTCAGTGATGGGGATTGTCTGGGACTTCATTATGATTTCAGTTGAATCTTCATCCTCTGCAGCCAAAAAACAAAGACGTACATAGAGATGTTTTGCTCTTGACCACACCAGAGACTCCAAAAAGAACCCAATCTGAAATCCTGCAGACCTCTGAACTAACCCATGTTTCAGGTGTGGAACTGCTCATGAAAGGGAATTTCAGTCTGTTTCTATCCATCCACATAAACACAAAGTGAGATTCTCCATTTCTTCCCAAGGAGTATGATTCTTTTTCACTCTTATTCTCCATTTTATTTGTCTTCCAGTTCTTCATTCTGTTGGTATCAACTGGAGAAAAAAAAAAAAAAAAAAAAAAAAAAAAAGGAATAAAAACAAAAATTATGGGGAAAACCCCAAAAGATGCTGTCTTAACCAGATTTTTTTTTCAGACTATTCTACCCAAATCATGGGGAGCAAAAAGCCAAATTTGCAAAACAGCATCAAAATCTGCTCTTTCCTCCTGACAGCATGGCCAAGGGAGGTGTAAGTGTAGTGATCTGGATTCCTCAGGGATCCTCAGTTGGTCACTTGGAGACTTACTGTTTCCAATCCATTTTTTCTAGTTGAGAGGAAAGATTTGAGTGAAAACTCCCATCCTTTCAGGGGGCTCTTCACCACCAACTATGAAACATTTAGAGGGATGAGCATTGAGATAAGGCCATACAGAGGTTAAAGGTACTGTAGCCTTATAAAACATCCGCAGAAAGACTTCTGGGTTAATAGAGCGTATAACTTCCTAGTCCTTTACTGAAACCAGCTGAAATTATTACACTGGTGAAAAGGCATTTCAGCAGCAGAGAGACATCACATCACTCAGCGGATGCTGTATTCCACTTTTGGGTTCATGACTCTACAAACATGTCACTTACTTCTTAAATCTGTCTCAAAATCTCTTTGCTTTCTCATTCAACTGTTCATTTTTCTTACGGACAAATACTTTCTTCAGAAGTACGTATGAAGGTGATGACATCTAATTGCAACAGAAAACAACAATTCACACCCACAGAGACAAAAAGACATTTGTATGGAAGTGATAAGGAAGAATCGATGTCATATGTCTCTTTGTGGAAAATAAAGGGGATAAAGCAAACGTAACAAACTTAGAGCTCTGCTACAACTGTTTTTCTCCAATCAGGATTGCCATCTTTACAGCAGGATGTCTTCTCTGTCTTGATTTATCTTTCTTATTGGATTTCTATATGCTGCAGGGACTACTTCCGCACTATGTGAGTAGTCATTAGTCAGGTAATAATCAACGTGCCCTACCTGCTAAACTATAGGAGCAGTTTTCCTGCTTCTGTATGAGATAACCCAGGGTGAACACTTTAATTTTCTGGAATAAGAAAACCCACACAGTGGGATTGCTTTTCAAAGCCCTCTTCACACAGTACATAATATCTGGACACTGCAGGACAAATTTCAACTTTGACTACAGCTTGTTTATCCATCTCTAACTGTGTTTGTTATATCCATCATGATCCGTGACAAGTTAATACAAGTTATTAACACTAAACCAGTTAAGCCAGTTATTGACCAGATTTTGTGGATTAGAATCATAGAATCATAGAATCACAAGGTTGGAAACGACCTAGAAGATCATCTAGTCTTCTCATTACCATTGCTACTGCAAGAACTAAACCATATCTCACAGCTCCTCATCCAGATGCCTCTTGAACACTGCCAGGGATGGCGATTTCACCACCTCCCTGTGCAGCCATTCCAGTGCCTGACCACTCTCTGAGAGAAAAAGTTCTTCCTTTTGTCTAACCTAAACCTCCTCTGGTACAACTTGCGGCCATTTCCCCGGGTCCTGTTTTTTGCTTGGGAGAAGAAGCCAAACCCCTTCTCATCTCAGCCTCCCTTCAGGAAGTTGTAGAGTGCAGTGAGGTCTCCCCTGAGCCTCCTCTTCTCCAGACTAAACAATCCCAGCTCCCTCAGCTGCTCCTCATAAGACTTGTGCTCCAGACCACTCACCAGTTTCATTGCCCTTCTCTGGACACGCTCCAGGGCTTCAATGTATTTTTTGTAGTGAGGGACCCAAAACTGAACATAGTACTCAAGGTGCAGCCTCACCAGAGATGAGTACAGAGGGATGGTCACCTCCCTGCTTCTGCTCGCCACACCATTTCTAATGCAGGCCAGGATGCCATTGGCCCTGTTGGCCACATGGGCACACTGCTGGCTCATGTTGAGCCAAGCACCAGCCAACACCCCCAGGTATGTTTCCTCTTCACAATCATCCAGCCACTCGTCCCCAAGCCCATAGCGCTGCAAGGGGTTGTTATGCCCAAAGGATAACTGGTCTGGCTATTAAATGTGAGGTGGCTATTAGCAGTGAGGTGATCAGCAAAGACAGCCCTTTTCAGGAATATCTTGAGGTGTCAAAGCTTTTGCTAATTTGATAATGAAGTCTTCAGGACTCCTGGCTGCATTTTGAGCTGAATGGAAGGTGTCAGCTGGTTCTACAGGTTGTATAGCTACTTTAGTAGTCTAGCTGAGACTATGCTTATTTCTCTTGATCAACGCATTCGTGTAATACTATTTGTATCTAATAAGCAAAAGGGAAGTGTGAGGTCAGATTCAGAATATCATATTAAAATGCTATTAAGCTGGACTAATTCTGCCTGAGTTTAGACCATCAAAATAGAAGCCTACATACGAGTCCTTTAGATGCTGGGAAGAAATAACACTTCTGGAACATGATTCATCTTATCTGCGATGGGCACCTAAAGCTGATCAACTGAGATCTGCCTTGCAAGTGTCCATATACACCAGACATGAAGGAGGTGAGAGCTGCATAGTTGCAGAGAGCTACCCTTCCAGAATGAGTACACTGTAAATGGCTGCAGTAGATGTTCTCCTTTGCCTCACCTGAGTTGGGGAAAGACACCCAAGCGTACACACTGAGCCTGTGCCACGTGAGAGGAGGCATTTTACATCTCAGGAGAACAGCACAGGTATTCACTGTAGCATGATCCACAACATGAGCCCATAGGTCATTGCAACTTCAAGGTGAGTTTTGTTCTCCTGGTTGGTGTAGGTGAAGACTACAACATGCCCTACTTTCTGCCCCAAGAAGCTGTCAGAAAGCAGCAGCTGTCTTTCAAGACCAGTGTAGACTAAACCAGCAAAGTGAGCATTCACCAGAGACGAAGGTGTGAAACTGTGGCTAAACAACACCCTCCTGTTCTTCCTAATTTTGTCTAAAAATCATACTCATTTAACACTTCAAAAAATCACAGCTCAGACTGCTACATTTCTTTCTGAGTGTTCTAAATCAGGGTGTCATTTCCTCATAGACTACTTTCTGAATTTTTTTAAGAAGTTTAGATAAATTTGAAGATGAGATTTCAATGCCACCTATTTGGACAACCTTAGAAAAAAGAGATTGGCCATTTAAGATAGTTCACACATCCAGGGGCTAAATGCTGGCTCTTAAATATTGTCTTCCAATGGCAGCTTGCAGAGGAACACTTTTAGGACATTGGTGAAAGTGTTGTTCAGGCAGCTTTTCCAGTGACAGGGCTTCTCTTAAGTAAACCACCCACTCAAGGTTCCACTCAGCAGGAATTCACTTCTGGCGTGTGCAGAAGGATATCAGTTCAAGTTAACTCTTCCATATCATAGAATCATAAATGGCCTGGGTTGAAAAAGACCATAATGGTCATCTAGTTTCAACCCCCCTTGCTATGTGCAGGGTCGTCAACCACCAGACCAGGCTGCCCAGAACCACAACCAGCCTGGCCTTGAATGCCTCCAGTGATGGGGCATCCACAACCTCCATATGACTTTACGGTGAGGAGCCATAGAAGCTCATCACCACTGCTTCTTCAAAGAACAACTAGAAGTCTCATCTTCATATTGACTGTTGGACTGGATGATCTTGGAGATCTTTGCCAACCTTGGTGATTCTATGATTTTATGATCCTAAGCCTGCTTCTCAAAAAGCACTCCTAATCTAGATCACCACTTTGTGCATAAAGTAGTCATGCTTCATAGTATTTCCTTTGGCTCCAAGAAGACCTTAATGCAGACTTCCAGTACCTGAAGGGAGCTTACAAGCAGGAGGGAGACTGACTTTTTACACAGTCTGATAGTGATAAGAGTCTTTAAACATCTTTAAACTAGAAGAGGAGAAATTTACATTAGATGTTAGGAAGAAATTCTTTGCACAGAGGGCAGTGAGGCCCTGGCAGCCCAGACACATGGAAAGCCCATCCCTGGAGGTGTCCAACGCCACAGATAGGCCCTGGGTAGCCTGAGCTGATGGGGGCACCCAGCCCATGGCAGGTTGTTGGAAGAGGATGAACTGTAATGCCCCTTCTACACGAAGCCATTCTATGATTCTATTATTAAAATCAAGCCTGCTTAAGGGCTTTAAGTACCTATTGTGGATAAATTTTGCACAGCTGAATCTTTTTTACTCCATCTCAGTGAGCTTTTGTCTCTTTTTTTTTTTTTTTTTTTTCAGTGCTCTCTAACATGCCACACTGCATTATTACTAGCTGACATTTCGCAAAAGCCATTCTTCACACTTTGGATTCAGCACTCCCTCTGTGATCAGCTGGTGTTCAGAGATGTTCATCTGTGGTTCAGCAACATTGTACAATATTCAAAACCTCCCCTGATCTTTTGTTGCACCTTATACCAATTTAACCTTTTTCTTAAAAGGGCCGGAGAGGGGGATATTTTTATGCAATCTAGAGTGCTTTTTTATTCTCCTAACAGGTTTCCATTTAAACCGCATTTCTGCACAAAGAAAAAAGAGAAGTATATAGTTTCTTGAGTGACTCTGTAGCAAAGATTAGAAACCTGGAGTGAAAGGAAACACATTCCCATTTCTGAGAGACTGGTCTCAATAGTGTCTGCAAGATCATCATAAATAGCCCCTTACTTGTGTTCAACAAGCAATCACTCCCAAGCTGAGCATGAAAAATCCAATGGTACTTTCAGCCCCTGTGAAGAGATGCCCATGGGTATATCACCACTGGCTTTAGGGTCTGATGGTAGAGGACCTTTTCTCAGCCAGTCAAATGTCCTCCTAAAATACACATATCTACTGAATGGTCTGTCAAGTGAACAATGGCACTAGCTGAAATTTCTGGAAAGACCACCAGCTGGATGTGAGCAAACTTCAGTGGTGATGATCAGATTTTGCTTCTTTATTTAATTCTGCATTGATGTAAGCAAGAAAGCTACAGCTTTTTTCCTTCATTGCTACCAAATAAGTTGTCAGAAAGTCCAGTGACATATCATGTCACATTGCATCAACATCACCGTGTAATCATGGGATTACACAGTCTGGAAGAAAAACCTGGTGCAACCAGTGAGGAAATATGGAAGTGATTTTCTACACAGAATTCAGGGAAAGGCATTGTGCTCTTTATGTAGGCAGATTTCATCTTCCTTCATGTCATGGCTTCCTAGAAGGTTAGGCAAAGTTTACTCAGTAAATTCTTGTCACTGGCAGAATTTTTGTAACAAAATGCTTTGTCATCAACAAAAAGTAGTTTGATAGAAACAACATTGTTCAGGCAAGCACTTTTTTTTTTTTTTTTTTTTTTTTTCCAGGAGGAGTTTTCAATTACTGTGGAAGCTGTAGAAAAGGCAGCCCCTTCCAGTCATCCAAAATGTAGGGCTTTGAAATGTTGTGAAGTTCCACACTAACCTGAGTGAGTTGATTTTTGCAAGAGAAGGTGTCTACTGTCTCCCATGAGCTTTCCCAAAGATCTCAGTTTGGAATATAATGGGTTTTTTTGTGGGTTTTTTTTTTTTTTTAATATCAGCTTCTTACTCTATGAAAAAAATGCTTCCCATGCAATTCTAGTTGTATCCTCCCAATAGATGTGATCTGCCCCCAAGCTATAGGAAGATATTTTAGTCATGGGAAATTTATACAGTTCAGAGGAAGTGACAAAAATAGAAGCCACAACCATCATGCCCTCCTTCTTCTGTCTGTCTGTAATATGAAAAGCCAAGGAGGGAATGAGAGATCTCATTTCAGTAGCACTTTCCAGCCCAGAGCATCTGGAAAAATCTAGGACAAAACAATTAATTTCTCATTTTTCATAAAAAAATAAGTTAAAAACAGAACTTGATCTTCGGAATGCACATCTCAGTTCATCTGCATTAACCTCACCAGACCTATACTAATCTATACTTTTCCAAAATAGTACATAAATATGACAATAAGCATATCCTCAGTATCTCATAATGAATTATAATCTTCAGGCTTTAGCAAAAGAGTTTCAGTTAACCCGGTGTTACACACACATCCTCCATTTACCAGACATTCAGCAAAGTTTAGGGAAAAAAAGAAGGTAAACCAAATCCAATGTGTTATCTTTCCAGCTTGCAGGGAAATTTAGCATGGCTCTTCCAAGCTGTCATCCAACCAAAATTCTGTGTGTTTCGTTTGGCCCAATTCCCAGCTGACTTTGCAATTTGAAAAATCAACTCAGTCCATCCAAGGGTGCCTGCTCATCACTGATGAATTCTTCTCCATCTGAAACATTTTCATAGCTCCCATAAGTAGTTTCTAGGCCATGAGGAAGCTTATTTCCAGCTGAGTTGGCTTTCAACTGAGCTGTGGAGACAAGCAGAAGTTCCCTTTTCTCTCACAGACATTTCCATGATGACACACAAATGAAAATCATGTGATTGACTCTTTTCCCAATCCGCATAGTTTTCCCCCATCATGCAGGATCACCATGAAGCTTATTATAGAGAGATGATCTCTGTGAGAAAAAAACATTTTCCAGCCATAATATCTTTCAAACAGGCTGTTCTTCTTTGGGTTTGGCCCATTCTCTCCTAGACTTTAAGTAAACAGAAAAACTATATTACACCCTGTCAATCCTCCACAGTTTATGAAGAACTGTCCAAGTCAGCACAATCTCACACATCATATTTTTGGGAAGAGCCATCTGTCATAAACAAAACGTGGCCATGTGTGGCTCACTACCATACACTACATCGTGGAATCCTGGAGCAGGATTTCTAATGACTTCAGGGCTTCAGTCTCAGGTACAGAGGTGAAGAAGTAGAACAGGGTAATCTCCAGTCAGAAGCTCCAGGTTTCTGGATTCTCCTGTAGCTGCAGTTCAGTATGATTATTCGTATCCATGCATAAAATGTCTCCTTGCTGACTTAGCATCTTTTTCTAAAATTCAATTAGATTTCATTAAAGTTTGACTCATGATTGAAACTTCAGATTCAGACTCAACCGTGAGTGTATGCGTGGCAAAGGAAGAAGTGTTAGATTACAGCTGAGTGTAGCTCCACTTGTCTGCTTTTCAGTCGCTGAGAATCTGAACCCAGCATACATAAATTTGGCTGTAGCTGGTTTTAACTGTGGCTGTTTCAACCAGCAAATGAGATCTGCTCTGAAAGTAATGCCTCCTATTTTATGATATCAGACCACAACATCTGAGGTGGATGTTGATGGAATGGCAGTAGAGGCTGAAACTTTCCACATGTATTCCATTACATTTTGTGACAGATGGCAGCAGAGGTATAGTCTGACACAATGGTATCTGGCATGGAAGTGCCAGTATGAAGCAAAGGTGTGGAACTGAATTCCCCCGTGCAGAAAAAAATGATATCCATTGGCATTCCTCGATGCTCACTGAACATTTTTGGAGACCAAATAGTGGATGTGAGCACAAAGAGGCAGTGAGTGGTGCAGCGATGACAGAAACATGACAGACAAGTTATGTTCTGGATGGCCACGCACAGCTGGCACAACACAAAATGAAGAACAACCCAGTAAGTTCATCCACACGAATTGGCTAATGGTGGAGACTATATTGAAAAAAATAATGTTTTGCAGTTGAGAATTTGCTCTATCAACTAGTGTTATTGTTCTCTTTGTACCTGCTGTAGTTTCCATGGAAATAAATAGAAAGCATTACATCTGGAGTGACTAACGTATAACTGAGTTTGGACTAAAAATGTTCAGAAATTCAAACTGTTAGGACTACTGTCAACATGCTGAAATCATGCTTTGAAGTTGAACTCAAACAATAATTTGAGGTTTTCAAAGATAAACTTTCAGAGAAGAGTAATGTTGAAAATTCTCACTGAGAAATATTGATGTACTATTTTGGGAAAATAGAAATGTCTCATTGTTATAACGTTGAAATATACCATAATGAAATATTGAACGTAATATGCTATATTAAACATCAGGATGAAATCAGTAGTTGCTTTAAGTCAAAACAAAACAATATGGTAAACACAAAAACACTTTTTGTTGTTGTTGTTTTGTCAAAACAAATCATTTCTACATTAGTGGCACAAATAAGAAAATCAAAACAATTTGCTGAGACATTCTTTCCATTGAAAATGTCATTGAAACAGTCATGTTCCTACAAAATGTTCCATTTCCAATAAGCCTTCCTTTTAACCATAAAATTGTTCCTTCAAAAATGTTTTGACTGGCTTTCTTCCACACATATCGTAAGTTATGAGGTTTATACTTCTATTTGATTTTGCTTTCCTATGATGTTCTGAGACAGGTTAGTGAAAGGAACTTGTATTAGCAAGCTGTTATAAAGTCAAGGGACAGATTTTTGAGCAGTGTAAATACATGAGCACATACCAGCAGAGAAATTGGCTCAGTGTTTTGAACTACTTTCCTATATAATTTGCCATCAACACGTCTGATATAGATAAAATCCGTATTATTGAAAATCTGTTGTTTGGCATTCCTTGAGGCCCACTCTGTGTTAAGGATGGAGAATCAGCAGGGTGGCTAAGTACATTTTTCTCTAGCGTATGAACAAAGTCACAAAAGGCCCTGAGATAGCTGCAGTACAGAAAAGCAGTTGTGTGTTATGCATCTCACTGAATCATGGCACACGCTTTGGGAAGACACAATTGCTGCCCTAGTGGGACTGACCCAAGGCTCATTGAAGTCAGTGAAAGTTTTCCATTTAGCTCAGATGCCTTTGGATTAGACCCAAAGAAGACAAGTAGTGTATGAAAAAGGCAAAGGAGAAAGTTGATATGTATTCACTTGTTTATCTTATCCTTAGAAATATCTACATGTGGGATCTACAGATATAATCCCCCATATTTCTTCATCTCTGAAATATTTGTTGCTCATTTCTTGTAAGCTTTGCTGTAGAAGAGCAATGTTGACTACTGGGAATTCAACCACTCCTTTGAACCTAACCATCAAGTACCAGTAGGTTAAGTAAAGTGGATAGTAACTTAAATCAGCTGAGTGCGTGGATTCAAGTAGCAAAGCAGTAAACCAGGAGCTGAATGCCCGGTTCAAAGGTGTGTGAACACAGAACAGATTTATCACACGATAAAGGGCAAGGGGTTTAAGGCAGTTATTCCTGAGAAAGGGTAGCTCTCTAGCAACATGAAAAGTAAAATTTAGTTTGGAACTCAGTCCCTCACACTGAGATCTATTAGGTAACAAAACGATCTCTCAAGGGAAGTGACTGAAGCCTCGCTGTTTTAAGACATTAAATGCTTGGCTGGGCAAAGCCTCAGAAAGTGTGCTGGAGGGAACAAGTCTGCACTTATAAAGGGAAGCTAGGATTTCCTATCAGACCTCCTCTACTTCTCATATCTGTGATTTAGTGATAAACCTGTGCCTGGTCTTGCAAAGAGAACAGGGAAGAAGAGAATAGTTTCACTGGTATCTATCAAGATTAATCAGATTCCCAAATTTTTCTTTTTTACTTTTTTTAACTGTCTAGAGTTGGGGGAAAGAAAAAAAAAATTAAAAAAAAGATGGATTACAATTACGATTCAAGGGATTTGTTACGTCCTCTAAGAGGATGTCCTGATCATTTCTGTGTGATTGGTAACTTTGACCATAAAGTGTTTTAATGAGCAAAATTTTAGTAAGAGAATATGTTTAATATCATGGGGGAGGTTTCTGGGAATTTAGAAAGAGAGAAGCACATATTATATTTTGAGAGGCAATAATTGATTATGGAGATGGACTTCCTTAAGTGCAGTAATCCTCAGTGCACTGAGTAGTGGCATAAAATTTACATGTATCTGTCTGACTTTCCTGGCAAAACTAGTCCTGTAAATTCAGTTTACCAAATTTTCCTTAGAGAATAAAAATGATCACATATTTTCTTCTCCCCAACCAATTTTTTTATAAGGGTTACATTATTTCCTCCTTCTGAGCCTTAAAGGACAACGTGTAGAGGAGAAATACAGGGCTCTGCAATTATGATTGATTGGATGGTGAGTCATTTATGGTTTTGAAGGCAACCCATTTGAATATATTTACTGAAAGCAAATGACATTGAGAATTTTAATGTAATGTGGAGTAGCCCAGAGCTTTGGATGAACGCCTGTTATTGTTAAAAATTCAACGAGAGAAAGGAAATAAATGAGTAGCCAAGACCAATGTGACCTTTACTAGTATTCAGAAGGAAAAGAGTGCACAAACTGACTACAAAAATGCTTCTGAAAGTGGCATGTAGCAAATTCTCACATCCACTAATTATAAACCAAATGGAGCTCTACATCACTACAGTTATGAACCAGGTAACCTTTTCTATAAATAAATAAATCCTAGGAAATTTCCTAAAGTTCCCCCTGAAGATCAGCTGACTGCCTATGCATGCTTCCTTCCATTAGCACCTGTGGGACAAGATTCCCATGCATCCTGCTTTTCCCATAAGCTTTTAAGCAGAAGCTATTCTGGGATGTTGGAGCTGGCTTATGACAGTCAGGATCAAAGTTATAGCACTACAACGACTGCCTGAACCTGAGGGTGTGAACAGGGCTGAGTTAACACAAAATCATCTGCTAGATGCACCCACTTGCAGGACTGCAAAGGTCACATCAGTTCTGTTGCTGCAAAACTAACCCCAGGAACGGTTTTATTGTTCTGTCTAGGTTTGGGATTGGTATTGTATCTCAGTGTATAAATCTGTCACTAAATAAGGAAGAGCTCTAGGCAAAAACACAACTCAAATTAGAAGTCAACTCTGTATGATGCATCTAGTGTCACTATCTTGTCTTCTTCTTTTGGAGTGGGTATTTGAGAGCTAATTTACAGATGGCCTTTTCTGATGTAGGCGCTGCTAACCCACATGTAGGGAAAGTGTGATTTAGAAGGACACTTGGCTTGTCAGAGGAAAAGATTGCTTACAGATGCAGTGAGTGCTCCATTCCTGGAGATACAAAGGATCAGGTTGGATGGTACTTTGAACATTGATGGAGCTGTGGGTGTCATTGTGCACTGCACAGAGTGGGACCTGATGGCCTTTTAAGTTTCCCTTCCAACTCAAATGATTCTATTATATCAGATAATTCATGCATACTGAGTAACACTACAATGCTTAAAATTTCTTTATTGCATTTCATGTTTGGAAAGCAATCAGTATCAGGCTAGGATAAATTCCATCCTTTTTCAACGTCTCAAAGGATGCTGTATTTCTTAGTGTTTGTATATCTCCAGTTCTAAAATGTTCCTGTGTTCAGCCAAACAATGGCAAGGAGGTGGTTTCAAATTTGGTAGCAAACCAGATTTTAGTATTTTAAAGAAGTTCTTTGACTCTGTAGTAATCAGTAACCTTGGGATGCTGTGTTATAGTTTGGTACTTTGAACTTGCAGCTCTTAAATCATTTGAGAGGACTCTCTAGTGTTATAGGTGCACTATTTATACTTCACAGAGCAAAACCATGCTTGCTAAAGCAAGAGTTTCATGCAGATGTGTTTATTTGAAAGAAGCTGCTACATATGCTTTCCATATTCACTTCCAGTTGCTCAGCCAGTGTTATCAGCACACACAAATGTGTAAACTCCATCACAACATTTTCCTTGCTGATTCTGGTCTTGACTGCAGTGGATGACAAAACACCATGCAGAGGCCCCAACCACATTACACCAGCCAAAAGCAGTTTTGCTGTATCAGTTTAGTGATAATTAATCCTGCTGAAAGTCCAGGCTAATTAGCAGGCTGCTCAACCCAGTTCATCACACAATTCTTCTTTCAGGACCTCATCTGCTGCCTTTGCAAGTCAGGAGCTGTGCAGATGAGATATACCCTGAACTAGCTCCATTTTCTTCAATGCAGGTGAGACCCAAGCACTTTCTTCGCAGTTGGTTTACCCTGTTTCACATCACTTCCCCAAATATTCACAGTCTTCTATCAACAGGACCTTTGCCCCTCAGTCTGTGAGCAGAAATCACAGTTTTAGCTTTACCAAATGGCCATCGGGCAGCATTGTTTGGATGAGAAACAGCGTCCAGGGTGGAAAGAAGCAACATAAAGCAGAAGCAAGGCTGAAGCACACCTGGCAGCCCTGAAACTGATGGGTATGCAACCCAGGCAGGACAAACTTCTGTCCCTCTGCTTTAAAGGCTGTTTAGTAGTTCTTGATCCAACTATTGCTTTGCGCTCGAGTTATCCTCACGGACCTGGCAGACATGAAGTTGGCCTTGTGGGAAACCCAAGTTATTTCAGCATCTGGAGATCAAACCTGAACTTCTCAGTATCTAGAACAACACTACGTGCATGAAACTGAGCAATCAAATCCCATCACACATGTCCATAGGGACAGTTTCAAAGGGGTTTTTTTATGTTTTTCATATTTTTCATATTTAAAATGACAGCAATTGGCTACAAGTAAAAAATGACAAAAAAAAAAAAAAAAAAAAGGAGGTGATGTTGTCAAAACAGAAATGCTGACAGAGTCTGAAAGGTGGAATGCAATGAATCAGCAAACTGATTCTCAGTGCACGGTGGGATTCATCGCCCCAGTTTTAGCTATTTACAATTTATAGTCTAGCTTAAGATTTTTACTAGGTTTCCTGAACAATGAAAGTGAAACACCTCCAGGAAATGATTCATATTCTGCTTAGATAGATGTCTGTAATATGT
The DNA here is from genome assembly GCF_023343835.1 of Lagopus muta. Lineage (NCBI taxonomy): Eukaryota > Metazoa > Chordata > Aves > Galliformes > Phasianidae > Lagopus > Lagopus muta. The sequence goes on along the minus strand of NC_064472.1, from coordinate 3,317,335 downwards.
GGGATGAATCACATTGGAAAAGGGTTTATCTTTCTTCTTTGGCACAAAGAGAAACTAGTTGACCTGTCAAAACCTGCTGAACTACATATTCCCACCATCAGGGACTTCAGATGGGTTTTCTAGTTAACATAAAGTATGAAACTGCATAAACTGATTGAAGAACCCATTGTGGCTTAATTCTCCCTTCTGAGAAAATAAAATCTCAAGCAGACATTATTGGGGGAGTAGAGATAGGACAACAAGAGCTGCGTTTGAAAAATACCTTTCATAATGACCTGGCTTAAGGGGTGAAAACTCTCACTGAAGGGACTTGCAGAGAGTTTATTCCTCTTTTAAATAAATAAGTTAAAAAAATTAATCATTTTTCTTGATGGCTACATTCTGCATGCAGCCTTGGCCACCGTTGCTCACAGGCATCAGCCAAAATTATGAGGTCTGCAAAGAGAAATGATTTGAGCATCCCTACTCACTCCGAAGGTAATAGGAGGGAGGAGAAAGTGCCTACCTTCAGGGGAGGAATAGATGTCAAATTGGAGGGCAACCAGATCAGTGGTATGCAAGAAATAGAATACATTTTAACATGAGCATTTGGGTTTATTTGAGGAATCAATTAACAATAAGTGCACGCATCCATTTACAAAATCGTAGTGCACCAGACACATACACACGGAAGATGTAATTGAAAACTGAAATACCACCAAGAGGAATAATCATTAAAGCAAAACAAAGAACATCTCCCAAACGCCAAGAATAATGTTTAATAAAACAAAATCATTCATTCATCTGCAGCTATATCCTTAGGGGGAGGCCACAAACCAACAAGCAAACAAATCAAGATAGAAATGAAAATATCATTGTAAAGGCAATGGAAGGAACAAGAGAAAAACTTCTCTGCAGATTTGCTGCTTATGAAACAGAAGTATTTCAATTTCATCACTTGTATGTAGATATATTCATTAGAGAATAGGAAATTCCATCATATGTTCCTATCATCCCAAAGAATAATTATTCTTCTCCTCTTTGGATATTTTACTGTTTATTGGCACAGTTCAGAATTTGGGAGTTCTAGTAAATAATACCAACCAAGTACTCAAGTGCCTATTTTCTTTCCTTAAAGCATACAAAGCCCAAAAGTTGATCAAATGATGTTGTCTCCATCTTTGTTCTGAGTGTGTAGCATCTGAGTCACTCAAATACCCCCAGTTAAAAAGTGACACTTAGCAGTACCCAATAGGCACCTAACACTCCTGGGGAAGATGGTTGCTGAACTTGTAATTTAAATCCCTACATAGCATCTTGTATGCTGGAATTTACAGTCTTTGATGATAGTTTTTTGTATTGGAAACAAAAACAAGGATGGGGGAGAGCAATTTTTTTCTGTAAATCCAAACGTGTTACACAGCCAAATGGGTCTCAGTGGAGAAAGATTCAAGGGACTCTCCACTGAAGACAATGTTTTGGGGGAGATGTCCACTGTCTGTCAACTACCCAACTTTCACTGTTGGCAGACCAGCCTGCAAGGCAGCCTTTCCCTTATGGCTCTCTGCTTTTGTCTGAATCTTCTTTTTCCCAAGGATATCATTCATAGAAATTAAACTTTTGTGTTTATGGAAATTCATAGAATTTACACAGAGATATAACTTGCTTTCCATATCCTCTGAGTCAGAAATGGAAAGATTTACTAAGATTTAGGAATGCTGGAGCTGTATCTTATTAGCAATGGCTTTAATCTGGTATTCTTCCTCCAAAAGGTCCTCTGAGGAAGACACAGTCTCCATTGAGGAAGTATGGGCTAATTTTGCCATATAAGCTTGTCAGCAGTTAATGATTATACACCCTAAAGGATGTTACATTACCCTGTATTCCCATTATGCATCTATCCTCAGTGAAATAACTCTGAGAACTCCCAACTATATCTTCCTCCTGCTAAATTACATGCCCAGAAATACTTTATTGCCATGAGTTTCAGAGATCAATTAAGCTCTATGGGAAAGAAAAAAATGTCTTTGTTTGCAATAGAAGAAATTTTTTCTAATTCTTCTTCCTCCCCATTGACCAGTATCTGATTCCCAGGTACTTATCAGGCCTCTGTAATGTCCTCTGCTCTAACTCTTCAACTGTATGGCTGTGCTTAAGTCCTCCAACGTCCCTCATGGTATTCACTATGTAACCCTGACATCTTCAACCATACCTTTTTCTAGCCCACGGTCCACTGACTTCATGTAAGGCTCTCTAAATTAATTCATCTTTTGCCAAAATCTTTTTGAAGTAGAAGTGCATCACTGGTATGGCAGAATTAAGGAGGGATGCATCCATCATGGTGTCTGGGGAGACAGATGGTGAAATGGTGAAAATTTAGCTCCAGCTTGAATAATGAAGACTTTATCAAGCCTTCCTTGGTGTGTTTGAAGTGAAGGTCACTGCTGAGACATCTTCATAGCCACAAGTAGAACTTGCTCCAGTTGGAAATCCAGGCACTGCTCACATCTGTTATATATCAAGACTTTCTACCCAGAAATTACATTGACTGAAGAATCCCAGCACAACAGTTCAACTTTTTTGTTTTTTTCCTCAGTTTTTTCTCAAACATATGAGATGTCCCTTCCTAAAGAGCACAAACTACCCCTCCTTCATCCTTCCTCACAGAGGCCACCAGATAGCAGAAATTTTGGTACTTTTCTCTATAGGAAAATGGCTTTTATTTTGCAGTCCCTATACGAGTGCAGTTCATGCATCTGCAGCTTAGTCTGATTCCTTATGGTGTCCTTACAAACAAGGGAGATAGCTCTTAGTGTAGCTCTCCTTAGCTGTATCTTAGATTTTTGTCTTCAGCAGATTTTGATAGTATTTTTAAAGTGGAGTTTTTTGCTATTTACTACAGATTTCACTTTAACTCCTCTTCACAATTTACATTTAGTCAGATGGTCAGCATCAGTGGACAACTCTCATTTTCTACTACTGCATCTTGTCAAACTTCTGGTTTGCAGCTTTCCTCTGCACTGACAGAGTCCTTCGACTTCATGCCACCAGCACACTCCCACTTTGTGTGCACATTAAATCAGTTCAGTGAGAAGTGTTCCACCAGCAGCTTCCTTCCACGTGAGCCACTGCTCTCTTGCTGGGACACGATGCAGTTTCCCATGCAGCCAGTTTCTCAGTCATCTGTCCATTTCTGACCATCTCCTTTTTATTGAATAAGTTGTCATGTGGCAACATGCAAAATGCTTGACTGTAGCTGAGGTTTTTGTGTTTTAAGGACTTTATTCTAAGACAAAAGGAGAATGCTTCTCTGTTCCTCCAGGTGCCTATATGCAGCATTATTCACTGTCTGCAGAGCTGTTTCATATAAACGGGCAATTGATTATGTGTGTTTAACAGATGTCTTGCAACATCAGTCCCATTCAGTCCTATCCATGCATGTGTTTTATCTCCTATTTTCTCTCCTGTTGCATGATTCTTGGCTCTGTTTCACTGCACCATAAGCATGCTCAGATCGTAGCAAACAAAAATGGTATCAGCAGGAGTGACAACTTCACCCTCAGATCCTCAGGACTGAAGCATATACCACTGAGGCCACCTGGTGTACAGAGCCATACTTCAGTCCACTCAGCTCTGGCACAACGCATCAGAGATCATTAATTGAATAAACAAAACAAAACAAAACAAAAAAGGCCCCACTTACCTTAGTAATAACCAAGTTGGACTCCTTAAAGGCAGAGATGAGGCTAACTGCCCTTGTTCTGCAAAGGAATTCTTCTGATTGAGCCAATAAGTTTTATTAGCCAGAGAGTTTATTGGTGTGAGAGGGAATAAACCTACGATGCAAATCGGGCATCATATTAGAAGAGCCTCATTTTGCAAAATGGCTCTGCAACACTGTTAGCGTTGGCTGGCCTAGAAACGGACCAAAGCAAGAGTGAGTGTGGATGGGATCGGCCTTGCTCTCCCTCTCGTGTCACACTTACACCCTTCTCAGATGTGGGAATATGTCCCTCCTGTGAACAGTCCCTGCTGTCCTCTTCCTGGTGGAGATGGATAACTTTGAGTGTCATGTCCTCTTACTTTCCCCCTTTTATTTTTTTCTACCCATCTTGAAAAGCGGTTTGTTTGTCTGCTTGAGTGTGAGAAAAGTCTAAGCAGAGAGAGAGCAAATTGTGCCATGAAATTAGAATTTGAAACGTTAGCATGTAACCTGAGCTTGAAAGGGTTTCTTTGCCCTACTTTATACACATTTTACAGATATTTGCAACTGAATTGGAGGGGTTGGGGCCATGCAACTCTTCAGACAGCTGTGGATTGCCTCTAAAGTCCATGTGTACATAAAACTTTTAATGAGGTCATGTCCTGGGTCATAGTAGCCATCGGTGTATAACTGTCATGCAGCTGACATATTTTGGATGAACATCCCATCCACAAGATGGACACAGCTCTGCATGAGCTGTGTGACTGTTGGATTATAGCATCTTCCTTAGAGCTAGAACTCATCATGGTCCATCCTTGGGACCGACTGTTGGCTGTCCACACTGATTCCCTGGCATTTCTCTGTCAAAAAGCCTGGGCTATTCTCCAAGCTGCTTGGTAGTTTCTTTCCTAGGGACCGTGCCCTCCAGCAGAAACATGCTGACCTGTGGCTTGGTTCTGGCTTGAAGACTCCACGGCTGTGGAATATATGAAAATATATGACTATATGAACAATATAACAATATATGAAATGGCACAGAGATGGCCAAGGGAGAGGCAAATACAAAAGATTCTTCCCAACTGAACAAAAATTGGCACAATCAAGTTACAAAACATTTGAAACATAACCAGAGCCCTTAAAGAAGTAATCTTGCATAGAGACTTCACTGAAAAACCATGTAGTCTCCATGAACGTGAAGGAGATTATTTTAGCTAAATCAAAGTCAGAGTGCTGTATTTGTCACCCATCTGCTGCAGTCTGGCTTATACCAAAAAAAAAATCCTTTCCATACATCTTCCATATGTTAGGAGGCAATTTGGATGTCTGAAAGTTAGTCATAGAGATAAGAGAAAGATGCAGTGTCATCTTCTCCATCCAGGGTACGACTGCTCCCTGCAATACATTTCACAGTGGAGACAGAGTTTTTATTGTTCACTTTTTGCTTTTAATTTTTTATTTTCTATATTTTTCTGCTCAGTATCCTAAAATAATACATGAGAAAATACTGGGCAAGTCTGCTATTAAGAAAATCTTCAGATTTTAGCTTTAAAAGAAAAAAAAAAACAAACACATAGGCAAATATGCCTATGCAAAATACAGTTGGGGTCAACTTGAAGATTTGTTTTGCTCCAGAAGTAAGCATCTTACTGTGTTAACAGAAAATTTAGGATTTTTTATTATTATTTAACTCTTTTTCCTCTTGATTGTAATCAAATTTTAAATGAAAAAAAATAATAATAAAGTTTTGAAACAAAAATCAAGATATTTTTTAACAAAAAATCTGAGATTAATTCTTTTGGCATTTCCTCATGTGAAACATTTAATGCAGAAGAGCATTTCAGTGTGAAATGCTTTCAAAAATGCTCTTGGTTTTTTTGTTGAGGGTTTGTTGTTTTGTTTCTTTTTGAGAAAAAATTACTGAAATGGACCCAGATTCACAAACACTTTGGAGTTTCCCCCAGCCCTCCATCTCTTTGCTTTTCTATAAAGCTAAATGGGGGATTCTAGACAGACCCAATTTATATTGCAATTGCTGCACAGAAAATCTCATTACCGAGATCTGCCTTTCACCTGAACCTCTGTGGCTTCATTTTCTCATTCTCTGAGAATCCCTTTACCAGCTTTCCATCAGAGGGGCTGTGCTGATACAGCTGCTTTCAAGCATCCCAAGTGCCTACTGGTACAACAGACACATAAATGGCTTTTTAGGAGCCAAAGCATCTCCAGGTGAGCAGCACGTCAACAACATCATCTCCCTCATGAGAGAAAAAAAAAACTAAGCAAGGAGAATATCTCATCCAGAGTTTCATCAGCAGGTATTCAGAGTACTGTATCCTGAATACCTTCTAGTTTTGGTCTGGAAGCAGTGCTGGATCTGGATGGGATGCTGCACTGACAGCCCAGACACGTGCATTTGTGGTTGGGACTGATTTCTACACGTTTGTCACAGAGCATTGCCATTTACTGTGAGAAAGTAATAACTGACCCACCATAGACAAATGAGCCACAATATCCCAGTCAGTAGTAAAGGGAAGCCATCGTGCATAGGGAAGACTTACAGAACTTACAGAATTTATAAAGAGTAGGAAACCTGTTAGACCATCCAGGCAATTTTCATACTCTTGTGAGAGTTATCTCCAGAATAAATGCTGATGTTGTTTTTCCTGGCTCAAAATCATTCTTTTCAGGGACTTCCAATTATTCCATACCCCCATAGGTCTCTTTCTCAGAAAACTTTCCTGTAAGGTCTGCCCAAATTTCACATTTTCTCTGCCTTAATTGAATCCTCTTGCTGCTAGCTTTACCCTGGGTATCATGCCAAATAATTGCTGTTCTCCTTCAGTGTTAACGATCTCTTGAAGTTTGGCTTTTCCTAAGTCTCTTTAATTGCCTCTCCCACTGTATGCATATAGATACAATTCTTTTAATTCTCACTATAAACCCATGCCTCCAGCCTTCAGATCAGAGGAGAGCAACGAAAATGAAGTAATTCTGCTCCTCAACAACTTGCTGGCAATACAGAGCTATTAATCAAATGCAGTTTCCCAGCTGCAGTTGAATCATATATAAATAGAGACAGGCTGTGCAGATCAGGACTGCAGCGATTTATTTTGGCATCCTCACCTATCTTTACACTTCTAGAAATTAGATGTCTAATCTACGTTAGGCATCTGGACTACTTTTGAAAACACACAAGAGGGAAATAAAAAGCTCTGGTTTTCTTATAGGCAGCTTTGAGATGTCCTCTAGGGGAATAACATTTCTGACTCTGCATAGGGAAGCTGGACGAGGCCCTGGGTACAAGGTGAAGATGCTGGCATTTAGGGGGTTGTATATGGGCTTCCACTTGTGAGCTGGTTGCCTACCCACCCAGTCAAGAGAGACCTTCCTTAGTCAAAAGCCTTGGGAGGGATTCAGCTGATCAAAAGCAAGCACTTACTGCTGGAAGGGCAGAGCACGTCCTTCTTATCCATTCAGTATTTTATTGAGATGGCCACCAGCTGCAAATGGAGCCAAGTCATAGTTGGGATAAATTCCTCAATTTTGGCATTTTATTGTCCAATTTTCAAAGGCTAATTTGGGATCATTCAGGTTTAAGTTAAGGGTCTTCATACTTCCAATATCTAGAATTTACGTTAAGAACTGGATCCAGTAACTGTTATGTGGAATAAATATTAATTGAGTTCATTAACGACTGTCTGCACTGACGCTTTTCTAATTGTTTGAGAAAATTTCCCTTGAGGAAACCATAACACCATTGCTTCCCGACTGCAAAGCATTCTGTTATTTAATGGAGTATTCAGGGAAAAAAATAAAGGGATATATCTTTCTGTTCCTTTACAATTGCATAAGGCACACATCCTCAGAGCCTTTCCTTTCTTGTTTGTTCATCTTGAAACGCTTAAATGGTGTCTGATTTTCAGAAGGTATTCACCCTTCTGCCAAAAACCTGAAGGTTTTCAGGCTGCTCTGAAGAAAGGTGCAATGGATGTCTACCTCTATTAGCATTCCTTTGTGGAGTTATTCAAACTTGAGATACATTTATGACCCCTGAAGAGCCCTTTTTTCCCTTCCAAGTCCACAGCAAGACTTATGTGAGGTTACACGATGCTATGCAAGTACAAGAGGGGACATCTTCTCACCCAACAAAGTCACACTTTGCTTGAAGAGTCCCAAGGATTATTCTTGTTGGGTGAGCGAGGCAAAAGAAATCATCTGCCAAAGAAAAGTCATTTCGAAACCAAGATTTAAACAACTAATTATCTGTTGCTATGTTTCCCCATGCTTAGCCCAGGCATCACTATTGCCTTAGCTGGAAGAAGATGTAGCCAGGCAACCTCACTCCTGAGGAAGAAGACCCACTTTATCCAAGTAAAATCCTGAAGCACACAAAGGTTAGTTGCTACCGCAAATGTAGACAAGGGGGATTTTTCTTAATGTAACTCACTGCTCATCTATAGATCCATGGACATTATGATTTTGGATGTCACTCCCTCATCACAGTGCCAGGTCTGCATTGGCTGACCTGGAGCTGTTTGTGATAGTGACACTGCAGAATAGCACTGCTCCCATGAAATGACCCGCCTCAGGGCAGGGTCAGCAGCCTTACATTCATCAGAAGTACGTTGGATGACACACAGGAGTTATCTGACCATCTGACTCGTAACTAATGATTACACTTATCTGTTCCTGCAGTGTTTTGAAATGAAACAAAATGAAAACATCCCACTGAAGTCAAGAAGGACATCGGTGCCTAAAAGAAGTACAAGAAGATCCCTTTGTGGTCTGATCCCACTTCTGACTGTTCAGTTAAAACTAAGACTTTGGCAGCTGTGCCTTTCTTTTGTCTGGAAAAGAAACAGAGAGACTCATATGATCTGTCGAGGTGCATTTATCTCAGTAATGAGTCCTTTTAATACTCATTAAAACTAATTCTGTTCTATTCTCTGTCCTAAGGGCACTCCAACTCCATTTTAGATTGCAGAAGGGGAGCAGTTTCCTCAGGTTCCTGCAGCTAGCTCAGATGATCCCATCACAGGAAAACTGGTGAGGGCACACTGCAGAGACAATGGACCAAAGCATTCATTTCTGAGAGCACAAGCAAAACTCCCAAAGGTTGCCCACCCAGAGCATCTTGCATATGAAATAGCTATAAAGGCCCTGCTAGCATCAGGGGTTCATCACTAAATAACAACAAACTTTTCCCTTCCAGAAAACTTTTCCATCCTGAGTGAAACTTGCCTGCATTTGCATGTTCCCTGCTGACACTTCCTTTCTCATTACACAAATTTCTTGTAGCATCATGAATTGTTTTGAAAAGCTGTGGATTAACTTGAAGAAAGAAGTTTTGAATTACTTTTCAGATCCTGATAACCCATGAGGAGTGTAAGTTGTCCCCCAGGTCACCCATTCACTTGCTTAAATCTATTTTACACAGCTAGATTTCAAAATGCACTGGCTTTCAGCTACAGCAGCCACATCAACATCTGTTACCCATGTCAGAGCCATTCATTTAGGACTGTATGGAGCTCAGTGGGTTTGTTTCATGGGGGCATTAAGTGAAGTTGTTGTGTTGCTGTACCTATTGAATGGCTTAGGTTGGAGGATCATCCAATTCCAACAATGTCCCCAGTGTCCTATCAAGATCCAGTTTGAACTCCAGGATTATTTGAGGCACAAATTTCTAACTTCCAGAGAGAATTCAACAAACAGACCTTCACAGCAATGATCATGGTTCCTGAGCTCACCTCCTTGAAACCTCTCAAGACATGTGCCTTAAAGTCAACACATTGCTGCAGGAATCCCTCATACAAAGGCCAATTCATGCAGGACTTTGAAAATAGCAAACACTCTAAACGTAACTCACAAATCGTTTCCCCATCTCCATTTTTAGCTTGCCAAAAATTCCCCAAACTTGCATATAAGTATGGAATAACTAGCATTGGGTTTTCACCTTCATTAACCTTCCCAAAAGTGATACCTGTGGTGTTTGGCACTGGGGCTCCACTGGGAGTATTTTTTTCACTGCTCTTCTGAGCAACATGGCTATAACGTATTTCTCAGTAAAAAGTAATAGTTACAGAGCCTGGGCTCCTGAGGAAGGAGCATTATTATCTGATTTGCTTCCTCTGCAACTACAGCAATGTATTTGAGTATTAACATCCCCATCTAAAAATATGTTTGAGTGGAGAAGTCATTGTAGCCTCACATACAGCCACTGTAGCCTCACTGTTCTCTCTATGACTTCTTCCTAACCTAAATTTGTCTTATTTCAGATTCCAATCTTGTGGCTTACAGAGTTAAATAGACAGACTAACCCTAACACTAACCATAACCCTAACCCTAAACTACCAGGAAAACCCTCTAGCATACTCTTCTCTTAAGCCTTTCCTATATAAAATTCTGGATCTTCTTAAACTCAACACAATACAAACAATAAATAATGCAATGGGTGTTATGATTCTGATTTGCCAGTGCTCTGACTTGCCAGCAGTCTGTAATCTCATGCTCATTCTAAAGAGAATGTCTACACAGAATCTAAGCCACATTAAGTAGAAAACTAAACAATCTAAATTCTCAGAGCAGTTTTCATGACCATTTAGTAGAAATAAGGCCACATTTTTCATCTCAAGTCTCATTCATCAGGTCTATCTTTTAGGCACTGCTACATCTGGTGGCTTAAACTAAGACAGTCTGATGCCTAGGCATTAAAGAAGCATACTTAAGGCACACAAGGTTTTTGTAAAAAGTGGTAGACTTGGACACCCTTAACTCCCTAGACACAGGATTATAAATGCATTGGGAGCCCTCAATAAAACTCTGTACTCACAGCAGAGTCTCTTTACTGTTCTGCCATCACACCTCAATTTTATGTCCATTGATGCCAGTCTGCTTAGGGCATGGGAATGGAGTTGGACACATGCTTTTCCAAAGTGTCATTAGATGAGAATGTTTTGGGTTGGTGTTTTGCTTTGTTTATTTCTTTTGGAAACAAAAAGGTCAGAACATTCAGTTTAGGAAAAATAAGCCCATCCTGTAAAGTCAGTGAGCAAGAACTGGAGACTGATGCTGATGTTCTCCAAGAGCTGGAATACATTTTGCAGAGTTTGTCACTTTTCTAATTCAAAAAGCTGTCTCTGCAACATTTAGAAACTAAAAATATCAAGTGATGAAACACAAGGAGGGGGAGAAAAATGGAAAATCAAGCATTTAGCAGCAGACATCTGCCACCATGGGTTCCAGGTCTTACAGCAAAGACACTGAGAAGCAGGGCACTCAGATGTCCCCATCAGGACATCTCCAGGAGCCATTTCTTCAGCAAAGTAAAAGAAGTAAATACTTGAAATTACCAACTGACCATCAGAGTGGGAATAAGATTGTGTTTAACACAGACATTAATTCTGCATACAAGAGGTAGGCAGTTAGATTCAAGAATACAGAACTTAGATTAATCATGAATGATAAAGGTGTGCTCAGGGTGAAAGTTCTCAATTTGCCTCTTCAGTAAAAGAAAACCAGGCTCCAAATCTCTAATAGTTATCCTTAAAATCAACAAAAAAATGAGTCCATGATTTTTTTTTTTTTCCCCAGCAGTGTTTTGCTTTGTCTTGCCTTGCCTTGTTTTCCTTGTGTTATTTTGCTTTGTGGAAAAGAGTTCAACACCATTATCTCTCATTGGGAAAAATTCTACTGGAATTAGCATGTGGATGTGATCTCCATTTCCCAAACCTCAGGATCCTTGCCATTAGCTACTCAGAGCTCTTTTTTCAGTCATTTCTACTCTGACAAATTTGGAATCCTAACCACTTCATTCCTGTAAAGGTTTGCAGGAAATTTCTGAAAATTCAACATTTCTCATGAAACAGAATTCTTAATTTCTGGCAAAGCCAGTAGTCTAGTCACAAGTTCTTCATTTTCCTCACTAAGAAAATTCAAGAAATTTGCAATGAAAACTGTATTTAAAGTATCATGAAATCTCAGCTGCCTGAAAAATACTTTTGTCATCTGAAAACAGCATAACCGTATTGGTCTGTGATCTGACCGTGCATTGTGCCTTGAAAACAAAATAAAAACACTTCCTGCATCCAGGAATCCTTAACACTGCTTTAGTTTTCACTGTGCAAAAGCACAGGTGTTTAACCTAAGCCACCTGAGCTCTTCTTTTAGTCTGTATAGGTGAAGACTGCCTCAGTTACCTGTAGAATGAGGCAATACACATGCAGAGCATTAAACCATCCACATTGCATGTGGTGAAACCAAGGAAAAATCCTCCTCTTTGGATCTCAATTTGCTCATGGTAGTTTTTGTAAGCTGGCACTGTATTTCTGTGGGTTTTGCAGTGAGAAGTGATGCTTCACCAGTGTCAACACCAAAACACAAAATGCAGACTGCTGCAAAGACCTTGGGAACATCTCAGTAAATAAAGATCTAGATACAAGGAGCAGGAAAAGAAACTGAAATCTAAAGAGCTGTTATCTATCTGCTGACACTAATGATATAAGAAAGGATGACTAAAACATTTCCAGATAAATTTCTGATAAGACCTCAAACAAAGAAAGAAACTCCATTCCTTAGCATAGGTAGAAAGCAGACCTGAGGACACTGCATCAAACGGAAAAGCAATATTGCTGAAACACACTGATATCATTCCTTTGCCCATCCAAAGGGGATGGCATTGCAGTTTCAGGTTTACTTGAGAATTTCAGTTCGTAGAAATTTAGGAAAATGCATGATCCCCATAGGGCTTCCCTGAACATTTGCCTCCGTCTCATCCACAGCCACTGAGTTCAGGAACTTAGAACATCTTCTTCTCCTTTGCCTCTGCTCTTTTCCTGCAAAATTTCACCCTTGGATGTCTCAGTGTCACCTCACACATAAAAAAAAAAATAATATTTGCCAATCCTCTGGGAGGTTTTAGATGTAGAGAACCTTACATAGTTTCATTAATCACAAGAACTACAATATAGAAGCTTGTGATAACGCAGGCCAGTCTCCTTAAAACCAGTTCAAGTGATTCCTCCTCTCATTGCTACACTTCTTCTCTCCTCAAATATCTGAACTTTGACCAAAATGCCCTAATTTCTCTAATTTTTCTTGGACAAGAATGTCCAAGGCAGTCTCTGGGCTTTCTTTGCCTGTCTCATCAGTGCTACAGGGATTCTATTTCTGCATACTGTCCATCAGACTTGGCCTGTCACTCCATCCCATTCACTCATCCCATAGTGGACAGCAGGGACCTCAATTCCTGCTATGGGATGATTCACCAGGACAGTAACATAGCCCCATTATTTCCAGCAGCGTTTCATGTCGCAGAAGATCCTGCATGAGCTCCAAACTCCTGGGTGAACCATTGATCTGATCCAGTGGAACTGTGCTTTTAGATATAGAGCAAGACAGCAAGTGCCATAGAAATGTTTTCCTTTTCCACTACCAAAGTTGAATTCAGAGGATGAACTCAGTCTAATTACACAATGGTCAGCTCTGCTTTTACTTTAACCTCCTTAAAGAGAGAATTTCCTACAGTATGTCTCTGCCACTGCTTATTACCTGCTGATAAGAAAGAATGGGACTGGTCGAGGAAAAGTATGCCGTAATGAAAAAGAAATAGAATGGGAAACAAGTCAGCATGGAAATCTGCATGCCTGGGACTTTGGCCACAAAAAAAAAAGTAATGTTTTCCTTTCATCCTCCTTGTCATTACTTATATTCTGTTTCCTTAGATTATTTCTTCTGTTACACTCACTAAAATTAGGCAACCACAGAAAATCTGATGCAAGCTTAGCAACTTGCCCCTCAGAAAACAACCTAGTGGGTTCTGTTCCAAGGGTGGGCTCTGCCCAGGGTTGGATCCCCAGTCCCGTTTGCTGCCATTCCCAGCACGAGTCCCCAGCTGCAAACAAGCCAATGCTGCTCACGGGCCAGGGCTTGCTCCTCAGTTCCACAGGGAGCAGCGCGGCTTGGCTCAGAGCTCGCTCCTGTGATCTACAGCCAGCACCAGCGTTAGCCTAAGGATCCAGGCTGGAAAAGAGCGTAGGAGTTGTCACACTGGATCAATCCAATGGTCCATCGAGCCAGCGCTCACTTACTGAAAACAGTTGTTAACAGATGCTTCAAAGCGAATGCGCTGGGCTGCTGCCTGCCCAAGGGAGAAATTTTCCAATCACAGGTAGTTGTGGGCTGGCTTGTGCCCTGCAGTGCGGAAGCTCGACATCCTCTCTAAGAGAAAAAATATCCCAGATCCAGGTTGGTCTGGGCTACACAGTACATTTGAATCCACACGGATTGCACCACGCTGGGAGCACTCCCTTCATTCCAGCAGCAGATGTTCCCTCCATCCACGTAAATCTGACTTGCTGTCTGCTAGGTAGTGCTGCTGAGCAAATAACACACTGTGCACCAGAAGTAGCTGTCACCCTTGGCTCCAGTGCCATCTACTAATTTCTGGTGACACTTTGTGCTGGCTGTCGTGCACTTCAGTAGGTCCTTCCAGCCAATTTGCGTCGACAGCAGCTTGAATCATTTGCCAGCTACAAGTCTTTTACATGCATCTGAAAACATGCTATCTTTCCACTACACTGCCTTTCCCTAAGATCTTATCCTATGACCTTCTGTGAAATAACAGTAGAAGAAAAAGACCACAAACTCTCTCAAACCTTATAAAGACTCAATTCCAGTTTCAACTCAGTATTAGCTCACTCCTCTCTAGCTTAATCTAACAATCCACAGCAGAGATACCATCACAGAATTTGCTTGCATTACTTTTAAGCAGTCTCACCAGCCTCATCTCCTAAAGCTTTCAATGGCATCCTAGCCAGGCAAACATCCCTGCTGTTTCTGGAAATCAATGACACTGCCATTAAAATACACTATAGAAAATAACATCAAGAAACCTGCAGACTTGGCAGCGCTGCCAGCACTGCAGAAAGCCCCAAAAGCTAACAATGGCCACAGATTTGAAATACTGCTGATTCCTCCATTTCCCATTTCTCCTCGTCCCAGTGGTGTCATTTGGAAATACATTACAGCTGAAAGACTTTGGGATGTTTTAATTACATGTGACTAAAACTTGCTGTTGCTAGAATTAGTGCGCCTATGTTTACGATTTATAGGCCTCTGTTTCGACACTAGTGAGGTCATAAATAACGTGAAATGGGCCCTTTAGTATTAGAAAATTCAGCACTCCTCTCTAAGCCTTGACACACACACGCACACACTGAAACCCTCGTAAGGTTTGCGGCAAGCATGGTATGAAATACAGTACAATGCCAAAAGTGCAGGGTGGGGGGCAGGAGGGTGGCAATAAATAATTTATCCACAGAGTATGAATGTCAACCTTTCAGGCAAGGACTTCCCGTTGCTTCAGTGAGGTGGGAGACTCACTGTGCTGTGGGTGGATATGGATGCTGATGGAGGGCTATTGCTGGAGCACGTGAAGTCTGCTTGTACCTATACGGCACAGAGCTTTCAGTGTTTCAAATGCTCTGATGCCAAGAGTGCGTTGGGTGAGGAAATGCGCGAGTGAGATAGGGTCATGCAAGTTATCACAGAACTGGCTCCTGGGCTGTCTTACTGACTTGCATCCCTCTGGCAAAGGGGCTTGGGAACATACAAAGGCTTGTTTTTCACTCTGTAGAAGCTGGGGAAGATTTCATAGGATGGGTAATCTTCAGAGCTGGAAGATTCTCATGACTCACAAACTCAGCTGATCTGTAAGGCTTGGGTGGGAAAAACAACCTCACCTGTCTGCAGATAGGTGTGATTTTTCCAGGCATGTTTTCCTCTGCATACAAGAGCTTTGGAATTCTTGTTAGGAAGATGTATTAGTATTTTCCAGTAAGGGCAGTAGAGAAGGGTAGAGTTTTTACTATAGAAAAGGAGTATACAATCAAAACAACGATGTGAATTTTGTCTTTTTTTGTGTATAGGGCAGATGATAAACAGTTTATTTTCTGACTTCTGCTGTTCTCTCATTTGTTTCCTAAGTAATTTCTGCATGTGGAAGTATTTATGTGGTTCTTGAGAAGCTCACTTCAACAATTTGGTGTCTGAAATTCAAACTTTAAATGGGCATTTTTATCTTGACACACAGCTTTTCCCAAGCCATTGTTTCCGTCTCTCTGCGAGCAGGGGTTTGAGAACCTGACTAATGAATCCAGAATTTTGTTTCATTTATTGTAATATTTTATATTACTTTCCATTATCTCTTGTGCATTTGCTGATTGGGAAAAAAAAAAAAAAAAAGGAGGGGGAAGGAAGAAAAGATGAAATAAATACAAGAGACTCTCATGAATGCTCCACTTTCAAGGGGAAATGAATAATAATGTAGCTACTAAGGACTGCAAAACAACTGCTTTTGACAGAAATAGTGTATGAGATGACAAATATTTAAGTATAGAGTTGATTCAGCCACGCTGTCTGTTTTATTCTTTCTGTTTCTGAAGAAAATATGGAATTTGCAGGAAAATGGCAAACACAAAATATTGCAGCAAAACAAACAAACAAACAAAAAAACCTATGACCATTAAAGATTTGTGTTTTGCTCTGTTCCCATTCTCTTGCTAAGGATATCTGCTTTTCATAGATCTCTCTTCTTTCTTGCTCCCTTCGTGGTGAACCCTATGCTGGATGGAAAAACTCTTTTTTGTTGTTGTTTTCTGCAGAAAGCAAACATGATGAAGCCAATAATCCTTGATGTTTAGAAATGCACTGCATAGCCCTTGAGTATGTGTTTGAATCCTATTTGCACCATACAATACACAACAGGATGCATTCTTTAGCATCGCCTGATAGTAAATCTTCTTGTGTGATGTCTTACTGATCCCTGAAAACTCCAGACTGCGTCCCACAGCTTTTTTCTTGGCCCTTGTCACTGTTTCTTTTTGATACTCTTGTGCAATACCCCTATTACCATGATTAAAACTCTGTCTAGAAGGGACCTTTGAGACTATCTATCTATCTCCTTGAGTAATTTTGTCATGTAGAATCCAGTCCTACTTGTATCTTGCACCAGCTGTATTTATTTAAGGTTTTCTTTTATAAATTCCTTAATAAAAAGCCATGCCAGTGTCAAAGAGTAGTTTTGCACTGTAAAACTGATCCTTGGTGGGATTATAATCTATATTTTTAAACTGAAAGCCATTGTCTGAGTCATAAATTTTTTGACTATGGAAATCTTTGCAGTTCTCACAATTGCAGATGTCATTCTTGACTTCACTTTTTCCTTCATTTTTAATCTCAAAGTGTTGCAGTTTTTGGAAAAGAGAAAAGAAAAAAAGAAAACAGCAAGAATGACACATACATGTTTAAATGTGTCTTTACACCTACAGGAAGTTTATTGGGTTGGTTATAATATAAATAAGGAAAAGAGAAAAGATAAGTAAGCAAGTAAACTTAAAAATAAGTTAAAGTAAGCAAAAGTGAACTTGGAGAAACCAAGAGACAAGATCACTGGAATGGTGGACTGAAGTCTCAACCCAGCCACACACCCCTTGTGTTGCAGGACATACTCCTCTTGACTGTTGGTCAAGGAGCAGATAGGTAAGTTTTACATATACCCTAGAGGTCCACAGCTTATAACAATACTTAAAGAAGTGCTCATCCACTTCCTGAGGTACAAGCTCTTTCCTGAATCAGGAAGTATCTTAGCTCCTTGTCTCAATCAGGAATGCAATACTGTTGCTTCCTCTCATCCTTTGTTTATTTGTCTGCATTGTAATGCAATGGCTGATTCTCCAGTGTATTTGCACAGCACCCAAAAACTGGGACATGTATTCAGAATAACCAAAGGAAGAGGGATTTGAGGTGTGAAAAATACTCTGTTGGCATGACTGCTCAGGAGGAGATTCTTATTGGATATTGGAACAGGGATTTGGGGAATGGACAAGCAATCAAAACAGGGTTAGGGAAGGAAGGAAGGAAGGAAGGAAGGAAGGAAGGAAGGAAGGAAGGAAGGAAGGAAGGAAGGAAGGAAGGAAGGAAGGAAGGAAGGAAGGAAGGAAGGAAGGAAGGAAGGAAGGAAGGAAGGAAGGAAGGAAGGAAGGAAGGAAGGAAGGAAGGAAGGAAGGAAGGAAGGAAGGAAGGAAGGAAGGAAGGAAGGAAGGAAGGAAGGAAGGAAGGAAGGAAGGAAGGAAGGAAGGAAGGAAGGAAGGAAGGGAGGGAGGGAGGGAGGGAGGGAGGGAGGGAGGGAGGGAGGGAGGGAGGGAGGGAGGAAGGAAAATATTAATATTTATGGAGTCAGAATAAACAAATGTACAGAAAACCTTGCAAAACACAGCACTGGGAGAGTTGAACAGCAGCTATTTCAAGTGATACTCTCAAGTCTGTTGTGACAGGATAAGGGAAGAACGTTTCAAGCTAAAAGATGGGTGTTTTAGATTGGATATAAAGATAAAGGTTTTTTTAATAAGGCTGCCCACAGAGGTGGTGATGCTCTAACACATCCCCTTCCTGCATCACCCTCTGCTTTCCACCTCCATCCGTTTCACAAAAAACATAGTTCAGATCTGTCCTGAACCTCTGCATGCTGAGTTTGACTTTGCCACAACCACAGGACTTGCAACAGTCTCAGCTGGATGGAAGGAATAACATCCTGGGGAGAATCTTGGCACTAACACATGAAGATATCCATCTGTGTGCATGGGAAAGCCATGATTCAGAAGGGGTAATAAGTGAACTTATGATCCAGCTGACTTTATAGATTGTTTTACTTAAGTTGAGAGATAGCACTTGGGAGAAACACCCAGCTTCTCAGCAATAACAATATCATCCCATCACAAGTAGGAATCAAAACTTGGCCGAGGTCTCAAGCCAGACTTCATCAGTGTCAAGGTCACATGAAAGACAGTACCCAAGGCTAGGAAAGGTTTCTAAATTTAAAACAGATCCCACTTACCACGGTAGGCAATTGAAACTGTTTATCCACTTTGAACAGATAGAGTTACCTAATCCTTCTATGATTAGAGGCTAGTGAAGTTAAGCTAATTCTGTTTCTGCAGGCACTGCTGCTTTTGATGGAAGCAGCTCATCTCAGGGAACAGCCTGCTGGTGTGATGGCGAAACAAATAGTTTTGTCCTTTTGAGCTGAGGGAAAAAAATTTACTATTGATTTTGGCTTAAGAGTGGTAAGTGCTTTCTTTACAATTCACATCATGGTTGGAGAGCTACTATTTTGTGCATCAACCTCACATTCTCTGCTGTGCAAGCCTCAGCATTTCAATGCACTGCCTTGCAGGAATTTACAAAAGGGCTCTCTAAGTCTCAACAGTTTTTGGT